>NW_028237212.1:0-36807 GCF_017979445.1 Akebia trifoliata | reverse complement strand
AGATAGATGGCTTAACCCTCATAAATTCTCCTCGCCAAGGACAATGGCTTAACCCTCGTAAATTCTCCTCACCAAGGCCCTTTGGTAATCTTCGTTGTTTGCTAAACTTGATTCAAGGTCTTTCTTGGTCGTCACTTAAGGTGAATTGCCTCTTCTAACCCCAATTTGTTGAGACTCATTAGATGTAATTCACCAATCTACCCTTCTATCCCTCTTCTAAAATCAAAGAGATTCCTTGCTATTCAATGTAAAATTACAAACTCTAGGACCTTTGATCATTTTGTCGACCCAAGTGAAGGCTCTAGAATTTCATGCAAAGACACTCTTATACCTAAGTTATTAGAAGCCTAACTAGGTAGAAAGCCTAGAGTGTTTGAAACCAAAGCACCAATTTACATACCATCTAGCCTAGGTCTCTAGCTTTTTACCTCAACTCAAGGGATTAAGACACTTTATCCTTTATGTAAAATTCTCTAGAAATTTGAGTGCAATTACGCGTCTACCCATTGATAATTATGATTGGTTAGGCTCATAAAGGTGTAAACTTATTTAAGACATCAAGATGAACACAATGCTGCCACTGCAGTGTTGCACTCATCACCATCATTCCCTAAGATCCTTTAAAGAGCTTTTATCTCACCACCTCCATTCATGATTGTACGACCAATTGATCTCAGAGAGGAGAGAGTTAGTTCCCAATTTAAAGTTCTTCAAGTCTTAAAGAAGGTGACTTGATGTGGTCTATGTCTCTCACTACTAAATATAAGTATATGATTCTCCTTTTGAGTCAGATACACTTCAAAGCCTATGTTTACTATCCCCAAACAATTAATTCAAGCCCACATTTACCTAAACAAATCAAGTTATTGTCAATCAAAGTTTGGCCCATTAGCCTATGTGATGTGGTTGTGCGAATTAGCCTTTTTTTTTACCCAAAACATTAAAAAAAAAATGGCTTATGGGTCTCATATAGTTCAAAGCATCTTTTGTCCAAAGATCTTTTGATTCAAAAGTAATCAAACTCTTCTTGATCCAAGAACCTTTAAATCTTCCATAGTCAAATTCTTTTTTGAGTCTCTGAATCCTTCTTGATCAAGCTCATCATAGCCCAAAGAGGCCCAATCTCACATTTTTGGATTGAAACCCATCAGGTTTCGGTTTAACTTAAACGGATCATAGCCCAATCGAGGTCTAATGAATTGCGCTATTTATTCTTCCTTATTTTCTATCGACAATCAATCACTTTGAAATTGTCATCTAGGTGACGACACGACCTGTTAGAATGGTTTTTGAACAATCTCACGAGCAAGCAATCACCAATGACGATTCTTATCTTACAAGATGGGGATAACAAATCTCAATGATTCAGATCTTTAGAGATTATTGATTTTAGCAAACTAAAGTTGATCATTGATCAACATTAGTTTGAGAGAAGATGTTAGAGTATTACATAGGATGTAATGTTATAAGGTGTATTGCGCTACATCGTATCAATTAGGATTACATTTGAATAACTAAAAGATTGTTTAGACTACGATGATGATTAGAATAAATTACATTCTCAATCTGGAATGATTCATTTTTATCCTTTAATATTTCTATTTAAATCCTATGAGGGCTCATTGTAATCATCAAAGAATAAACAAATATTATTCTTCTTTAATAAGTAGCTACCCTGGCAGAGTACAAATTTCAATATTTTCCTCTAATTAACAGTCAAATACAAAAAGATGATGTATGTAGGTTTTCTTCTCTTCAGGCTTCGCGTTTTATTGACTAAGAAATTTGCTTGGATGGTTGCTTTGTTTATGTTTGATCTTTTGAAGAGGTTTCTGTAGATTTTTTTCTATTCGGGCTTCGTGTTTTATTGGTTAAGAATGATTTATTGACTTTCGGAGAAGGGCTTGATGCTTGATCTTCTTTTTAATTGGAGTTCGGATCTCTGAAGAACTTTACTTTGTCTCTTGAGGAGGATTTGATAAATTATTCTTCTATAAATGGAGAGCTTCTATTTTCTAAGAGAAAGTAATTCAGATCCCTCTCAAATAAGGAAGGCTCTTATATTTATAGACTTAAAGATGATTTAGCTTTTCGATTATACCCCAACTTAAAAAGATTTGATTAGTATGTTTAAAGATTAAATTTGTCCAAGTCCAATTTCAAGGTTTTATGGCTTGTTATTGGGCTAAACTCATTTATTTGGTATAAGGCCCAATATTTAATATGTTTCACTTGAATTTATTGTATCACCGATTTATTTAAGAATACCTAAAACCCAATATTTAGAAGGCTTGTCCCAACCAAAGGGTCCAATTTGAATGCATGGTTCCATTTATGCTTTCCAGGGGTTTTGTTTTGATTTATAAAATTTACAAGGACCTTTCTTAAAATTTTGATGCCCACAAATGCCCCCTCAAGGACACGGTGTTAGATGCATAACTGATGACGATATGTCATTGATCATGTTGTGAGGAGTACATATGGTTTGAGGAGGATAAACATTGTCCGTCAATACCCCAATTTTGAAACTATCCTTTATGAGCCTCCACTTTTCAGGATGTACTCAATGAACAACTTCCTTATGATGTATTTGGTGACTTCAAAAGACTTGAGTCTAGCCATGTGTCTACTCTTTCTTTTGGAGAGCTCACTTACATCACCATATTCTTTTGGTCCTTTAGAAATTGTTTTCCATCCATGATCATGCAGCAAGCTTTCTTGGAGGAGAGGACTACAAAATCGGATCACGATCCAATTACAATGGCCACAAGGCAATGTTAACAAGGGAACCATTAGTAATGAGAAGATCATTATTTATTCTCAATGACCTCTTGAAGGCATCTGAGTAATTAAACTACTTTATATAGAACATTGTATCATTGTACTTTTGAACAAACAATGCAAAAAGGAGGCATTTCCATAAAGCATGAGATGGCTTAAATATGGGATTTTCCAATTCAGCACTATGAAACAACACATGGCACTTGATTTTTTTTTTTTTCCTCAAATCATTATTTCAAGAAGAGTATGTTGATGAAGATGTTAATATCAGTTGCATGGCAAAGGCCACATGTCTTAGATTGAACTCACATATTTGAAGGAGATGACACCATAACATTGAGGTGGCAAACGAGCAAAGACCGAGGAAGGAAGTTAATTGATTTTTGAAACCAATTTAACATGAGGTGTTGATCGATTGTAAAGCTTGCAATAGAAATGCAGATATAAAGATGTGAACTAAGACTTTGGGCAAGTCGAATTCGTTCCACAGGGACAATGAGAATTCAAGGATTCATTCGGATAAAAATGCCAAAACAGAATTTAGAAACAAAAACAGATTAGTTTTAAAAACAAAGCAAAGTTGTAGTAGAAACTAAATTGCAATCTAAACAGAAAATAAAGATTAAAATTCTAAGAGAGAGGGATTAGAGAGGTCAAGTAAACCTTTGCAAGTAATCCATAGTGTAGATAAATTCTGAAATTAACTCAATCCATGGAGCAAGTCATTGCTCATGGATCGGAAGATGGATCAATTAAATTTTTGAAAGAAATTAGAAGCTATTCATGAAAATCCTAATATGATGGAGATTGCCCAATTTATATTCTGATTATTCACATAGCATAGCCATTCTTGAACTTATCTAAGTAATGGCTATCTAAGTTGGATCAAAATTATAAGTTGGATTACCTTAATCATAATAGAATTTTCGGAATTAAAACATGTAAGCAAGCAAGAATTTAAATCTACACTAGAGGGATTAATTTGCTATGGCTTCCTTAACTTCTCTAATGAGAATTTAGCCAATCATTGCAAGCATTGTAATTGCAGAAAAACAATAAAAGAGAAAAGAGAGAATAGGTGAAGAAGATGAAGATGATGATCGATCCGAATTCTTCTTTTATAGCTCTCCCAACAATTTACAAAGAAAAATAATTGAACACTCTTGATGTTCTCACTACACTCAAGAGATCTCTCAATAGAAAATTACAGCAAATTAGAGAGAGAACAATAAAAAATTGGAGAAGAAGAGAGCAAGGAGAGAGACCCTTCTCTAAAATCAACCCTCAAATTTATAATGTTCGTATTCGGGCAATCGGGTTAACTTTTCGGATGATTCGCTTCAAACTACCCATTCAGTTACAACCACCGAAGCTTCTAGAAGCTTCTGTGAAAATCTCGAGGGCCAATTCCTCGAAATGACCGCGGCGCGGTCATGGCTAGCCGCGGCGCGGTGACGTGGCGCCCAAATCCTTCGAGGTTTTTCTGGATGCTTCCTTTCGGCTCGTGTATTGTAACCGTAATTGTTTCGCGATTTGTTGGCTTCCACGTGCGCTACAATTAACACTAATATATCATTAGCTTTATTAATTTTGATAAATAAAATAATTTTACAATTATTTAAAGAAACTAACATTTATGTAATGGTAATCTTAGTGCAATTGTGGTCCCAAAATTGAATAATTGGGACCTTATCACACCCCCAAACCTCAATTTTGCTAGTCCCGAGCAAAACTTAAATCTAAACAACTCCTCTTTCGTGAGGTTCCCGACTGCATTTAGCTTATGCAGTAAGCCCTTAAACCCCTAAGTTACCCCTAGTGGATGAGTTTGACTCGTGAGGGTTTGCAGTGAATATACCCACAAAATTCTAACATTTTAAAAGATAACAACTTCAAAATTATTGTATATAATGCCATCACACCAATTTTCAGAATCCAGTCAAAGGTCTATTTGAGTAAAAATTCTTTTTATTCCTCATTTTCAGAAATATCTTGAGTGTGTGCACAAATTTTTCTGATTGTAACATAAATTTTTCTGAACAAGGTTTCCCTTCTTAACTACTAAAATGTATGGGTCTGCCTAAATTTTAACTCGAAACTGAGCCTCCTGTCTGGGATTGTGAGAAGTATGGATGTTCACTTTAATACCTCTAAGGGGCTTTATCTGTGATATTCCAGTGTACTCACGTTTTTACCATTGACGGCTTTCACCCTACTGAACTATTTTGGTCCCATTGGACTTTTTTTACAATTTACACTTTTTCAGTTCTAACCTTCACATCTTTCTGCTTTTCTTTTCAACTTTTCTCACGCTTTATCATTTTTCTGATATTCTTTTTTTTTTTTTTTTTTTTTTTTTTTTTTTTTTTTTTTTGAAAAGCAGGTAGCCCTTTTCAAGGTACCCAGTCTAATCCTATGGTTGCTGTCTCCAAAAATATCAACTACAGTTCTGTTTTTCTTCTATTCAGCCAACCAAAGGACAAGGAGGTCAAAGTTCATTCTTTTTCAAGCTTTCCCTCTCATTCTAGACAGTGAAGAAGACAACTCTTAATCCAAAATAACTTTTTCACTACAATCAGAAGTGACGTGAATTTTGTTTTTCAAAATATCTTGTTTTTGAGGAATAAGAATTTATAAACAAATTGGACATGAGCCTAGTTTTTTTTTAAAAATTTGTATGATGACAGTACATATAAAAATTTTGATGAAGGTATTTTTGAAAAATGTACTGAAAATAATGTACAAAAAATTTGAAAAATTGAAATGTGTCCCACACCCCCAAACCTAAATTTAGCATTGTCCTCAATGATTAAAAAGTATGTGTTTAGAATACACCTGAAAACGGAATTCATTTCATCGCCTAAGTTGTGAATACAACCAACAGTAATAGTCCGTACAGGATATCACAGCTAAAGCACACCACACAGCGTTAACATACAGCAAATCCTACATACTGAAATTAACAAAACACACCACCAAGCAAAATCCTACTTAAAAACATACCATCACACATCAACATACACACTCCTACAAGCAAATAATCTACTCGGAATCGGAACTAGGTGGAGCTCTCGCTCGAGCACGTGCACGCTTCTCCTCATTATAAGCTAATAACTGTCGCTGCTGCTCAATGATGAGTTGCTGATCATCTTTAATGGTCTTCTGACCTTCTTGAATTTCTTTGTAGCGAGAGTTGACTTTTTTCAATCCTTTAAAAATTTTGGAGAAAGCCGTACGGTGGCCTTTTTAAGGCACCTGAGCGAGCCATGTATCATCATCAAAATCTGGACTTGGAGTACGAGTATCCTCTGGTGCCTGCTCATCAAATTCTTCTCCTGCCCTTCCATACCCACGTGGACTGTCATGTTCTTGCTCCTGCATCAATTCTGGCGTCCACATACCGGGAAGACAGGATTTTAAAGCTCGTCCGCCCACAAATTCTTTGATCGGGATAAGGCGCCCTTGAGGTGCTAACTCAACTAGAGAAACTCCTAAACGGTGTTGGAGGAGGTGGCACACTAAGTGAGGGTGGATTAAGGATCGGTGTTTGTTCGACAATGCATCGATAAGAGATTCCAAAAGTAGACGGTTCATACAAAACGTGGGATCTCTTGTTTGGATGGCATAAAGAAAATACACATGTTTGTTATATAACAACGTAGTGTTTTGAGTGCCGAGTACATTGTTGGCAAGCCATCGCCAAGCAACATATTGATCCTCATAGAGGCTACTAGATTTTAGTGCACCATCTTCAATCCGAAGGCTAGTAGTCGGAAGGCCTAATCGTGTAAAATAATAATCGAAATTGTAGAGTGGCATACACGTACCCGAATCAACTTGAGGAATACCGAAAATGACTTCGATGTCGGATCCATCAATGGTAAATTCGATACCATTAAACTTGACGGTGATGGATGGAGTTGAGGGAGAGGCGGAGATGAATGAACGGTAGAATATCCGAACGGCCTCCTCGTTAAATTGGGAATTGCCTTTATGAAGGAGAGGGCCCCATCCACGTCGAACAATCTCATCACCAAACCAAGATCCAGGGATACTTGTGTAGACATGGGCGAAATCGAGTTCGGGACAAATGGTGTTTGTTCGTCGAGCCATGAAGAACAATTAGTACCAAAACAACAAGGAAGTCAAAGGGAGGGTGCTCAAAAAATTTGAGTTCGATCGGCCTTAAGAAGACCGCGGCGCGGTTACGTGGCGGCGAAACGCGGTGAAGTTTCGGCGGCGCGGTCGTTTGGCTATGGTGAGTGTTTTGATGATTTTTGTAATTTTTTTGGAATTTTAGATTGGATGTTATGGAAAACAAATGGAGAAAAGAGGAAGAAAAATGAAAAATGGAAATGGAGGCTAGAGATGAAGAAGAAGAGAAAGAGATGGAGAGAGAAAAGTGAGGTAGGGTTTAAGAAGTGTCAAAATTTTCTAGGAAAAGAAATTTTCCTTCATGCAAAATCCTTGGAAAATAAATTTTCCAAGAAAATTTTTGAAAGAAAATATTTTTTTTTCTAGGAAACTGTCATGCAAGTGATAACGTGTTAGATTTACTAAGAAAATAAATTTTCCTTCATAGAAAATCCTTGGAAAATAAATTTTCCAAGAAAATTTTGAAAGAAAATATTTTTTCCGAGAAAATTTCTTGCAAGAAAGTTTAAACATTCTACACATTTTAAACCCTTCAAAAGTTAGAAAAATGGATGGAACGTAGAGAATTTACAGAGTATTTACAGAAATCAAGGGTTGCCTCCCGACGTAGCGCTAAGTTTAATGTCTTCAGCCAGACCTAGAACTAGAGCTAATCCTGGTACACAGGATTACTCAAGAATGAATCCTTTTCTGATGAATGAGGGAGAGTCTGAAATGGCTTCAGCCTTTGGCTATGACTTGGAAAATATTTCCATTGGCTGGATTGAACACCTCGATGTTTCCATGAGGGTGAATATTGTGGATCAAAAATGGTCCAGTCCAACGGGACTTTAATTTCCCTGGAAATAAATGAAGGCGAGAGTTATACAAGAGCACTTTCTGGCCTACGTGGAAAGATTTTCTCTGAATGTGCTTATCATGCCAGATTTTCGTTCGATCTTTGTAAAGTTTTGCACTATCATAAGCATCATTCATTAATTCTTCCAACTCAGTGAGTTGGAGTTTTCTAAGCTCGCCGGCCTTCGCTAGATCAAAATTTAAATGTTTGATCGCCCAATAAGCTCGATGCTCAAGTTCGACTGGCAAATGACAAGCTCTACCAAAGATTAACCGATAAGGGGACATTCCTATTGGAGTTTTGAACGCTGTTCTGTAGGCCCACAAGGCATCTGATAATCGTAAGGACCAATCTTTACGAGTCGGATTGACGGTTTTTTCAAGAATGGTTTTGATCTCACGATTAGAAATTTCGACCTGCCCACTAGTTTGTGGGTGATACGGAGTAGCTACCTTATGAGTGATTGAATATTTGCGCATCAAGCTTTCAAAAACTCGGTTACAGAAATGTTTCCCTCCATCACTAATGATAGCACGAGGGGTACCGAATCGGGCAAACACTGTGTTTTTGAGAAATTGAACAACAACCTTATGATCATTCGTTCGACAAGCTGTGGCTTCAACCCATTTGGACACGTAGTCGACTGCGACTAAAATGTATTGGAATCCGTGTGAAATAGGGAAGGGACCCATGAAGTCAATGCCCCAAACATCGAAGATTTCGATGATCAAAATTGGTTGTTGGGGCATCTCATTTCTTCGACTGATTTTTCCTAGACGTTGACATCTATCACAAGATTTAGCAAAGAGATGAGCGTCACGAAAGATTGTGGGCCAATAAAAACCACACTGTAAGATTTTAGCTGCTGTTTTCTTTCCTCCAAAATGCCCACCACAAGCATGATTGTGGCAGAACTCGAGAATACCACTTTGTTCTCTCTCATCAACACACCGACGAATTATCTGGTCTGGGCAGTATTTAAATAAATATGGATCATCCCAGAAGAACCATTTGGCTTGGGCGAGGAAATGCAGACGATTTTGTTTACTCCAAGAGGTGGGAGTTTGACCAGTAACCAGGTAGTTGACAATGTCAGCATACCAAGGTGTGTCAGAAATAGAAACTGCCATGATTTGCTCGTCAGAAAAATTTTCAGAAATCGGAAGAGAGTCAGAGAGAGTTTCAACTACTAGCCTAGATAGGTGGTCTGCAACCACATTTTCGCATCCCTTTTTGTCTCGAATTTCGAGATCAAACTCTTGAAGAAGAAGGATCCATCGTATCAACCTCGCTTTTGCATCCTTCTTGGCAAGAAGGTATTTCAGCGCTGCGTGGTCAGTGAAAATGACTACTTTGGACCCTATAAGATAGGAACGAAATTTATCTAAGGCAAAAACTACTGCTAGTAGTTCCTTTTCCGTGGTGGAATAATTGAGTTGGGCATCATTAAGCGTCTTGCTGGCATACTGGATGACATGGGGGAGTTTTTCAACTCGTTGTCCCAATACAGCACCTATGGCGTAATCGGATGCATCACACATCACCTCAAATGGGAGATCCCAATTGGGTGGTTGGATAATAGGTGCTGAGGTCAACTCAGTTTTCAATTTCTCAAAGGCAGATAAACAAGTGGTAGAAAACTCGAAAGAAATGTCTTTGGCTAACAAATCACACAGGGGTTTTGAAATTTTTCCGAAGTCTTTGATGAACCTTCTGTAAAACCCTGCGTGCCCTAGGAACGAACGAACTTCTTTCACAGTTTTAGGTGGAGGGAGATTTGCGATGAGATCGACTTTGGCTTTATCTACCTCAATTCCTTTGTGGGAAATAATGTGTCCTAGAACTATCCCAGAAGTGACCATGAAGTGGCACTTCTCCCAATTTAGCACGAGGTGCTTCTCTCGACATCTTTTCAAAACTAACTTCAAATGATCCAAACAGTCATCAAAACTCGACCCAAATACAGAAAAATCATCCATGAAGACTTCAAGAAAGTCTTCGACCATATCAGAAAATATACTCAACATGCACCTTTGAAAGGTGGCAGGAGCATTACATAGCCCAAAGGGCATACGTCGATAGGCGAAGGTCCCAAATGGACAGGTAAACGTTGTCTTTTCTTGGTCTTCAGGAGCAATTGGGATCTGGTTGTATCCCGAATATCCGTCAAGAAAACAGTAATAAGCATGACCGGCTAAACGTTCAAGCATCTGATCGATGAATGGAAGAGGGAAGTGATCCTTACGTGTCATCGTATTCAGTTTTCGGTAGTCTATACACACTCTCCATCCGGTTTGAACTCGAGTAGGTATGAGTTCATTATCCTGATTTGTCACAACTGTGACACCCGACTTCTTAGGGACAACCTGAACTGGACTAACCCATTTACTATCCGAGATGGGGTATATAATACCCGCATCTAAAAGTTTGATGACTTCTTTTCGGACGACCTCTTGTAACACCGGATTGAGTCGCCTCTGTGGTTCTCTCGATGGTTTGAAATTTTCCTCAAGATGAATTTGATGCATGACCACAGAAGGACTGATGCCTTTGATATCAGCTATGGTCCACCCAATAGCTTCTCGATTTTCGCGCAGAACGTCAAGTAACCGATTTTCTTGTGATTTTTCTAGAGTAGGGGAGATAATGACAGGAAAGGTTTCAGCATTACCCAAAAATGCGTATTTCAGCGTATCAGGCAATTGCTTTAACTCGAGATTTGGAATTTCTTCCACTATTGGAGATGACGAGAGAGAGGACAGACTCTGAATTTTTGGCTGCCAATCCATCATAGGGACAGATTCAAGAAGAGAGTTCACCTCCCTGATGGATTTCTCAGTATCGAACTCAAGGCCGAATTGGCCAAAATACTCTTCAAACGGATCCTTGTTCTCCTCTTCTTGAACGTACTACTGACCAGAGTGTCGATCATGTTGACTTCTTCCAAATCATCCATGTCAGTAGATTGAAACTTATTTTGGAAGACGTTCATTTTGACCTTCATGTCCCCAAATGATAGGGTCATGATACCATTGCGACACTTGATGACTGCATCGGAAGTGGCTAAGAAAGGTCTTCCTAAGATGACTGGCACATGAGAATTTGGGTTAATGACAGGTTCAGTGTCAAGAACTACGAAGTCGGTAGGAAAGTAGAAATCCTTCACCATGATAATCACATCCTCCACTATTCCCTTGGGAATCTTCACCGATCTATCTGCTAGACTCAGAGTGATATCCGTAGGTTTAAGTTCACCTAAACCTAATTGCTGGTAGACTGAGAAAGGCAGAAGATTCACACTAGCCCCAAGATCTAATAGACATTTCTCAATCATCGTTTCTCCAATGTGCACAGAAATTGTAGGACAGCCTGGGTCCTTGAATTTAGGAACAATTGTCTGCTGAATCAGACAGGAAGACTGGGCTGTCATCATAGCCTCTCTTGGCACAGGAGTTTTTCGCTTCACTGTGGTGAGATCTTTGAGAAACTTGGCATATGAGGGAATTTGACGAATTGCGTCAAGGAAGGGAATATTGATTTGAACGTTTTTGAACACTTCTAGAATTCCTTCCAATTGTTTTTTCTTTTTGTTGTCTAGAAGTCTATGAGGGAATGGAGCTTTGGGAATGATCACTCGACTTTCGAGAGGAGGAGGTGTCTCCTTAGACTGGTCTTCTTTTTCTGTGGAAGGTGCACTAGAGGTTGTTTCTTTGGATAGAACCTCCTCAGGCATTTCAACTTTATTGTCCACCAATTTACCAGATCGTAAGGTGTGGACGGCTTGGATAGAATTAGAGGGACCTGCTTGACTATTGATTTCATACTGTCCTCTTGGAACAGTTCCTGCTGGATTAGGCACAGTTTGACTGGGAAACTGGCCTTTATTTTTCTCTCCTATGGATGAAGCTAACTGACCCATTTGAACCTCTAAATTTTTGATTGCTTGCGCAGTGACCTGGTTGGTCTGAGACTGGCTCTGGGTAGTTTGGATTTGTTGATGTATAAGTTGCTGTTGTTGCTTTAATATCTCAGCCATCATTGATTCTAATGCTGAGTTTGGTTGAGCAACCGGAGGAGAGTAATTGGTCATAGGGTCGACAACGATCGCCCGTTGATCAGAATTTTGATGTGAAGAATAGGATGGCTGCGGAACCAAAGATAGGTTCGCACTGGCATGAGTTTGACGATTGAAATTTTTCTGAAACCCTGGAGGACCTCCTGATTGGATAGGTTCACTTTGTCGATAGGAGAAACTGGGGTGAAACCTATTATCGGGATGGTACGTCTGACTATAAGAGTTAGGAGTGGGTTTCCTATACGTGTTGTAATTTCCAACAGCATTGGCTTGCTCTGACTGCGAGAGAGTCAAGGTGGGACAATTCTCTGTAGAATGATTGAAATTCTCACACAGCTGACATGATGAAAATGTCTCTGTGGCGACTTGTAGAATTGGAGTGGCTTCTTGAAAGTTGGTTTTGACACTGAAGGCGTCAAACTTTTTGTTGAGACTTTGTAGGCTACTCACAAGGCTATTCATGACACTCTTAAGTTCAGGGTCAGACTTAACCTCATACATGCCCGGCTTCTTGGCTCCTAAATCTCCTCTATCGAAATCTCCTATGTTTGTGCTCCAATTTCGAGCATTCTCAGCCAATTCGACTAAGAATTCATAAGCTTGATTAGGAGTTTGATTCATGAATTTACCCTGATGCATAGACTCGAGAAGAATACGCTGGGCTGTTGGGAGACCTCGGTAAAAGAAATTAACTAATTGGGCTTTGTCTATCCCATGATGTGGACACTTAACAAGAAGGTCATTGAACCTTTCCCAAGTCTGGGAGAATTCTTCATCCGGTCTTCCCTTAAAGTTCCGAATGGCATTTTTGAATTGTTCCGTCTTCGCCATAGGGAAGAATTTGGCCATGAATTTTCTCGACAACTCATCCCATGCAGTGATAGAGTTGGAGGACAAAGAGTTTAACCAAGCCGCAGCATGGTCTTCGAGAGAGAGCGGGAATAACCTAAGCTTGACATTCTCATCGTCGAGGTGACCATTTTTGAATGTCTGGCATAAGGTCAAGAATTTATTGAGGTGATTGTACGGTTGTTCGCTTTCGAAACCGTGGAATTTGGGCAGCATATTGATGGTGGCTGCCCGAATTTCAAATTGTGCCACGTTAGCGGCAGGTAAAATTATACATGATGGAGGGTTGGCAGTAATAGGTGCGAACAACTCATTGAGTGTTCGTTGATCCTCATGGATGTGATGAGGTGGAAGTGGATGTGGATCCATTTCTGGGATTGGTGGAGTGAGAACGGTGTTGCTTTCTCTTCTAACCTTAGGTAGAGGGTGAGACCTTGTGATCTCTGGATCAAATACAATTGGATTTTTCTGCGATCTCCTACCTAACATACACTACTAAATTGCACACAATAGGAGGGAGAAATTCACACGTGAGAACTGGGTGCCTAGTACTAGACAGCTCCTAACTGGTTCAAAGGATTAATCAAAGCCTCCAACCCAAATCTCTGAAATCGGAACAGCCAGTTTAATCTCCAGAGGAGAGGTGGCGCACAATGCTGAGCAAGGGCACTCTTAGATCACCTCTCGTCTTGAATAGACGTAGTCTATCCCCTGAATTCACGTAGAACTACAGAGCAAGATTGCGCTAGGCACTGTTCACGATCAAGAAGTGCAATTGGTGCAACTTTTGATTAGCTTTGCTTAATGAGCTCGATGGAACCTAGAGTCCAGTCTAATCAAATTTTAATTAATTAATTTGCTGTGAATTTGATTTTCCTAGAAGGGCAAGATATCGGTAATGAACTCCGATTCTTATCTTATGGTGCCATCCTCGTAAGGGTGCCCTTGTTACTAGGTGCAATCCAATGTGTACAAATTAGTCACTCAAAAGCAATACAGAAACTCACTAGCGAGTGATGCGTGAGTGTTTCGAAATTTACCTCCCGTTCTAGACGGGGGATGATCGAGTTGAGTCGACTCGGGCCACCAACACCAAACTTGGTGTACGAACCCGAGGGGCTGAGATAGTTTCGTCCCACTATCGTCCGTCCCTAAATCTATTACAATCCGAGCCCTCTCGGATGAAATTAAAATTTAATACAAATTCAAGTACCTAATACAAATTGTTTTCTAAGAAAAATAAAAATGCAGAGAAAATTTGAATGTGCTGATCTTCTTGGTGATAAAACCAATTTAGTGGATAAAAAAATTCCACGTGTCGCCTTCCGTCGAGTCCTTCACCTGAACAGAACAAAATTATTCAAATCAGAATACTAAGAAAAAAAAACCAATATGACCATTACAATGTCCATGATGTCAGAAACTTGTCCAACAAAAATCAGCAGAAAATGTTGCCACGTCACCGCGGCGCACCAAGGGGTAACCGCGGCGCGGTAAAATTTTGATGAAAATCGATTTTTCAAATTGGAAATGGTTTCTGATATCCTGAGGATTGTAATGAAATTTTTTTCAAAATTTTTTTTTTGTTCGTTTGGCTTCTGTTTCAAGCAAAACACATTCGGTTCTGTTTCGGAAACTGTTTCGGATACTTTCCGAATTGAAGAATGAATCAACTCGCTGTCCCCAGCAGCGGCGCCATTTTGATCGATTGTAAAGCTTGCAATAGAAATGCAGATATAAAGATGTGAACTAAGACTTTGGGCAAGTCGAATTCGTTCCACAGGGACAATGAGAATTCAAGGATTCATTCGGATAAAAATGCCAAAACAGAATTTAGAAACAAAAACAGATTAGTTTTAAAAACAAAGCAAAGTTGTAGTAGAAACTAAATTGCAATCTAAACAGAAAATAAAGATTAAAATTCTAAGAGAGAGGGATTAGAGAGGTCAAGTAAACCTTTGCAAGTAATCCATAGTGTAGATAAATTCTGAAATTAACTCAATCCATGGAGCAAGTCATTGCTCATGGATCGGAAGATGGATCAATTAAATTTTTGAAAGAAATTAGAAGCTATTCATGAAAATCCTAATATGATGGAGATTGCCCAATTTATATTCTGATTATTCACATAGCATAGCCATTCTTGAACTTATCTAAGTAATGGCTATCTAAGTTGGATCAAAATTATAAGTTGGATTACCTTAATCATAATAGAATTTTCGGAATTAAAACATGTAAGCAAGCAAGAATTTAAATCTACACTAGAGGGATTAATTTGCTATGGCTTCCTTAACTTCTCTAATGAGAATTTAGCCAATCATTGCAAGCATTGTAATTGCAGAAAAACAATAAAAGAGAAAAGAGAGAATAGGTGAAGAAGATGAAGATGATGATCGATCCGAATTCTTCTTTTATAGCTCTCCCAACAATTTACAAAGAAAAATAATTGAACACTCTTGATGTTCTCACTACACTCAAGAGATCTCTCAATAGAAAATTACAGCAAATTAGAGAGAGGAACAATAAAAAATTGGAGAAGAAGAGAGCAAGGAGAGAGACCCTTCTCTAAAATCAACCCTCAAATTTATAATGTTCGTATTCGGGCAATCGGGTTAACTTTTCGGATGATTCGCTTCAAACTACCCATTCAGTTACAACCACCGAAGCTTCTAGAAGCTTCTGTGAAAATCTCGAGGGCCAATTCCTCGAAATGACCGCGGCGCGGTCATGGCTAGCCGCGACGCGGTGACGTGGCGCCCAAATCCTTCGAGGTTTTTCTGGATGCTTCCTTTCGGCTCGTGTATTGTAACCGTAATTGTTTCGCGATTTGTTGGCTTCCACGTGCGCTACAATTAACACTAATATATCATTAGCTTTATTAATTTTGATAAATAAAATAATTTTACAATTATTTAAAGAAACTAACATTTATGTAATGGTAATCTTAGTGCAATTGTGGTCCCAAAATTGAATAATTAGGACCTTATCAGGTGTCAAGCCAAAAAGGAATAGTTGTATTTGAAAATTCGACTTTTAGCTAACAAGTGTAAGACCCACAATAGGTTATAAACTTTTTTCTTTGTGATGACATAACACAAGCATAAGGGAAATTAGGTGGGAATTAAATTCCATGTGAGGAAAACTAAGCTCACAAGCTAATGTGTTGGAATAACATGTTAGAGTCGGTGTGCAGGAGATGTATGGAATTAAATCTGTTTGTTTTCGTGTACCACATGTAACAAATTCAACTCATTCAAAACTCTATTTTAAAGAGATCGTAGTTTCTTAGGTTGGAAAATTGGGTTTCAAATTTAGAAGATTATTCACTTGAGGATATAAAGTTTCCTCTATTTCAAACGTATCAAGGAATCCGCTTTCAATCGTATTCTTCCACTTCAATTCAAACACTAACATAGAGTTGAAGAACTCCACATATCTCTCCTTTATAATTGATGCAAGATGGCTACAAACAAGTTTATCTTCAACGACTCTTTTCCTCGATATCTCACCCTCTTTCTTTCCCCTTTATATCTTTTTTTTATATCTTTGCGGACTGGTTGACTGTGATTGATGATGATATTATGAGTATCGAACTAACGGCAATCAAAGAAAGTCTCAAATATGCAAATTCAAGGGTACTTAATTCTTCAAGAACTTGCGAGAATTGTAGTAGAAGATCAAATATGCTTGCATTCTTGTTAGTTTTTTATTTGATTGGACAACCCCAGCTTACCGATAAAATAAAAAAAACTTGCTAATTCCAAGCATATATAAATGAATATAGCGTCCAAGTTACAGCTGCAACTATAATGTTAAAATATTTTAAGATTTAAATAAAATAAATAGTATATCAGTCCAAATTTTAAATAAAAACAATCATAAAATATAATATATAGTAAATAATAAATATTGAAATAATAAAATATATAAAAATATTTTACAGCGATTCTCTGCATGATGATTAAAAAAAATACCTACTGAAATTCAAGGAACAAATGTTTGCAGATGTCTTTGAGAAGAAAATTACATAATATTTGAATCTCTCTCGAAGAAATAGTTCTTATCTTCACTATTTGAGATAATAAGATAATATTCTCTACTTAGAAGACTCATTTATGGACAAAAACAAACTTCGACATCACATTTGTCGAAATCACAAAGATTATTGTACACACATTTGTAAAAAAAAATAATAATAATTTCCTAAATTTCTTTAGCATGTACCACATGAAAATTAGAGGAAATACAGAGTAGAGACCAGTCAATATTGGTTCTAATATGAACTTTTTAAATTTTCATCATTAAAACTGTGTTCAAAACAATTGAGATCGGCTAAAGGAATATTATTTCTGTATTCAAATATGTTCAAAGCCATGACTTCTATTATTACAATATGAAATGTATCAATTCATAGCTGCTTTTATTAACATTTCAATTAACGGTATTTTGGATACCTTTTCTGTCCCAACCCTTTTGGCACATTCCATTTGAATACTCCTAATTGGGTTTATAATCCAAAATCGTCGGGGATGTCCAAACGAACTCAATCAACTTTCTTACTTTTAGTTTCTATTGTTTGGTTTTCGTTAAACAAGAAAATTACAGAATTAATTTAGAATAAAGCTCGAGAGGGCATTTCCTTGAGATACCTCTAGGATGGACCCACTGACATATAAGCTTCACAAAGCAATTTGGATTTTACGATTCTATGATTAATTTGGATTTTTCATATTGGGCTAAGCTGTGGGCCATAATACTAAAAAAGCCCAAATTTGACAGCCCTGGGCAGTCAAATTTCATAAAATTTTATTGACAAAGTGATTGAATTTTTCATTGTCAAAATTTATTTTTTTCGACAGGCCAAAACTGCCAAATTAATGAAGGATGGTAGAAAAGCTCTAAGCCGTCAAATCTGGGAATATCTAGAATTTTGATGGTCCTAAATGGTCAAAATTCAGTTTTTAAATTTCGTGGGCTTTGGCCCATCAATTTTTTTATTTTTTTTGGGTCAAATTTTCCAGTTTTCACATAGTGGGCCTCATCTTATATAAGTTCAAATGATTGGGGCCCATACTCTCAAGTCAATGGCATTCTTTTCAGCTTGGTAACCTCTATTCAAGAGGTAGGACCTTATTCTCTGTTTTTTAACAGCATAATAATGTAGGTGGTTCACACTACATGTCCTTAGGCATCCCCACATGAATTAAAATGACATTAACATGTCCTGTATCAACTTGTATGAGAGCTATTGTATGATGTTATCACACCTCAAAATTTCCTCATGTCACGATAATTTGGATTTTAATTGTTGACCTTTATATTGTTTTGCCCACACCCATGGTGGAAATGCACATAAAAATAAAAATAAAAATTTGAATGATTGTGATTTTAAGACGTTGATTTGAGAGCTTCAAATAATATTCAGATCCAATTGTTACAATAATCAACTTAATTGCTTGGTTCGATGACTAGAATTCATCGGTGATGTCAATTTTTTGTTTGTAGGACCACTTGGAGGAGGACAACAGTCATAAAGGTTATGGGCCTAGTGAATGAGAAATATGGCATTTTGTGGTACTCTTATTGTAGTTTTTCCATCCATAAGATTTCAATGAGAAAGAGACCACTACTCTCTCAAGTCACTATCATCTTCCCACTCAAGTATAGTCTACTACCAAGAAAATGTAGTCCTTCTACTGATCCCATACAGCAAATGGGTGGATAACTATTTGAGCCCCTATTTCCTTTGTGGTGCATGTGGCATTTGGCACATCCTTTGCAGACTCTATCTCCCAAAATCGATATTATCATTGACCTTTGATTGTAACGTAGGTAAAAAAGTTCAGTATTTTACAATCAAATCTTTTGAATAAGTTCCATACCAAAATCTATGGCAATAAACCACTTATCATCTTATTGATGATGAACATTTAGTTGATGGCATTCTCATCCCAAATCTAGTCCCAGCCATAGTCACAAAATTCTTTTTGAATATATATTTCTTGAAATTTGTAAAACTTTAATTCGAATAAGGATCGACTGATTAAATCAATGAGTTGACAAATTAGTCAACAATTTATTGATTAATTGTTGAATATGTAGGATAACATTTTTTTTTCTTTAACCTAGACTGTTAATCTACTTTCACCTTCAAATTTCAAGAACAAGATAGGAATTTTAGGGAGGAAGTTGATAAGGGTCTAAAAGTGATTTCTAGAACCCTAATTACATAGACTTTATCAGTAAATTTTATAGAAAATCTTCTAATTAGATATAATTCATTATTAATCCATAATAATTATTGATTACAATAAAATGATGTATTTTAAAATTAATTACTGTTATTTTCATGTAATATGAAAAAGTCGCAAATTTCTATAAACAATTCAGAAAATACAAAGAAGTCATTTGCCATCAAAGACTAGGGAGAAGTCAATTGAATAAAACCCAAGTCCATTGGACCCATTTTGACTGTTGCACCCACATTGACTAGGGCGGCATAGTCATATCGGAGAGTTAAATCTCGAGATTCGTACAATAGGTTTGCAGTTGAAAATTATTCGTATTAAATAAGGGTTTTATAATTTTTGTGTTTACAGAAGGGCTCGAACCCTAGAAACCCTAATCTTATCTCTATAAATAGGAGACTAGACTAGAACTTAAAGGATATTTGTAAGACAGGGAGATCTATAAATGTATATCTAGAATTTTAGGAGTTCTTTCTTTTGTTTTTATTTTAGCTTTTTATTTTAAGAAGTTGTAATCAAAGAAACTCTGCCAGTTTTAGAATCAAGAGCAATAAAAGAAGACTTCTATTCTCTCATCTTTACTTTCTCTTTTGTTGTTATATTTCTATTCTTTACTGTTCTTACGATAACTGTTGGTTAAACTCTCTGCTAGATCGGTCAAAGAAGCCTGAGCAAGTTTTTATTAATCTCTTTATTGTTTTCATAATAATGCCTTATTTTTTTATTGTGATATTCTTAAGTAAATATTATCAGAATTAATATTACTTGTTCTTCAGTTTTGATAGTTTATTTTTAAATAAGTTCAAGCTAAAGTATGCTTCAAAGAGATTATTTAATAATTATCCTATAATCTCAACTTAATATGTTAGTCACATTATTTGAATTTCCTTTCTAATATAATTGTTTAATTTTCTTATCTACAAACATTAACTTTGTTTAATGGATCGAGATAAATAGAAAATCGTAAAACTATTAATAAAACTTGTGATGGTGGATCAGACCGATCTACGCTTTTTTGTAGTATTTTAACTATCTTAATTTTGTGTATTTTAAATAGTTTATTATTGCAAATATTTTTAAAATTAGTTACGTAAATCCAAATCGGATTGGAAGTAAAAATAACATCTGATCAGTGTTGTCTCCGTGGATCGCTCCTTACTTACCAAGATTTATGCTTTTATTCTTTATTTTATCATAATGTACACCAAATAGGGGTTGAAGACAATGGGTTTGAGAAGAAACCCAAAGATCGTTTCTATTATCCCCAAATTGAACCCTGTCAAATAATTGAAAAATCCAATCTTGATTACTATATATGCTTGCAAACACATTGCATGTAAGGCCGAACTACGAATTCGTCTAGAAGAAACCAGCATCCTCATTCATCAACTATGAGTACAGTTATCCTTAGAATAAATACACCATTTTTCAAATTTTCATGTATGAGGTAAGTCTAGGGGTGTCAATGAGTCGGTTTAGTTTTTGAAGGAACCAGAATCATTAAATATTATCAATTTTTGTTCCTATTACTTCCAGATGCAACCATGAAAAAATTTCTTCGTAAACAGTAACAATTTTTGATTCCTATCAATTTTTATTGGTTTCGATTTTCAATTAATTTTAATCTTAGAGACCGCATTCTAAACTATTAACCAATAAAAGGGGCACAGAACCAAGGTTTTGGGTTTGGTTAAAACTTAAAACCCAAAATTTTAGTCGGGCACAAACTTATGATATGCATCCCTGGACTACTAATTGGCTAGAAAAAATTTCCATAAATATGCTCATCGTCAACCTTAAGCCAAAAATATCCGAACTTTTCATTCCTCCAAACCATTCATCTACAATCAGTTGGGTAAAAAATTTTCTCCACATCTTCAACCTTTAAGTTTTTTTTTTTTTTTTTTTTTTCTTTGGTCCTTTTAGCAAGCAATGAGATATATGTATTAAAAAATCTCTCATAAAAGATTTACGAGTTATAAAAAAGAGATTCTATATAATCAAAATAAGATCAGAATTAGGTTAATTGTAGTGGATTTTAATGAGCTCATATTCTCTTTTATGCGATAAAGAGTATAAAAAAGGAGTTTAATTAATTGTTCTTGAAAACATGTAGATTAAATTGAAGAGATCTGACTACTTGCAGAGAAATTTAGTTAATGTGTGTACGAGTTTTTTTTGGAAAGAAACAAATAGGGCTGCCGATTTTCTTGCACCTCTAGGTTCCTATAGAAATGCACTTTTTGTATTAGAGGATGATTTTTTTCATTCCTCGTGAGCTGGGGAAAATTCTCTATGACGATTTGACTTGTATCTATGCTAAAAAGAGATGATTAATAAAAAGGTAGGGGCTCTTTGACCCCAACTTACCAATATAAAAAAAAAAGGTCAAAATGAGATGAAATTGGATGCATGGTTCCCTGTAGACATGACACATAGCCATTGAATGCCTATTACGGTATATTTACTTCTAAACAAAAAACATTCAACCACCCAAGGAAAATTACTTTGTTTCAAAGATTTAACCAAACTAATTGAATATGCTGCTAGCATTGATCAAACCTTCAACCTTAAGATTTTTTCTACTTAAATTTCAATTTCTCAAAAATTAAGATAAGAACTATAGACAAGTAGAAGAAGATAGACTTTTTAATTAAAAAACCAAGGACTTTTAATTTATTAAGGTGAGTTTTGAAATGATGGAATGAAGATGAGGAGCTTGAAGACAATTGGTTTGAAAAAAAAAATTAAAGGGTCTTTGGTCTAAGGTAGTGGCGACAAACAATGTAGTAGAAATATGTGCTTTGGTAGCTGCGTTGGAGAGCTTCCAATTAATTGGAAATAAATTATCATTGAAATGGACTTTGTAATCATAGTGAAAGGACTTGTAAGTCAGGAAATTTCTTGGAGATTAGAACAATGGGTGCACAAGGCAAGGACAATGATTTCGAAACTTGATGCTCGAGTAAATCACATTTGGAGAGAGGCAAATGCAACTGCAGACGCCCTTACTGCTGCAACAACTCATAATCCACAATCTTTGCTATTCAAACGAGTAACTGATCTGCCTTTAATTGTAAAAAATGCTTATTTTGGAGATAAACTTAAACTTCCACGGTTTTGATCTATAATTTGTTAGGGTCCTCCTTATGTACAATTTTTTACAAAGCTAATACAACTCCCTTGCTTGCTTAGCAAAAAAGAAAAAAAAAATTGAGATTGAAATTAAAAGAATGGATTGAAGATGAAACTGAATATATCAAAAAATAATATACCAACGAGTATAAGTTGAAGATAGCATATTTAGGTCATCATTTCTCATTAGTCATTCAGAAAAATTAAGGTGAGGAACTCATATCTTCAGTTTGAAAATTTGGGGATGCATCTCAAATATTAACTAAAATGTGGGGATGCATGTCTAAATCATACTTGTATGCCCCAGTCAACAAAAGACAGATCTCACACTAAATAGTATAGGTTTCAATCTACTTCTAAATTCAAATGGTCCTGATGTTTACACGTGTCAAGCTAATAGAGGTCCGACTCCGTTATAGAAGGCCACCAATTGAAACCTAAAGGTGTCACACCTGTTGTAAGTCTTGCACCATTGAAACATCATGAAAATTTTAGTAGTCCTACATTTACTGGTGTTGCTCCTTGGAGTGGTGGTGATCACTCTCACCACACATTCTTTAGCTGCCTATCACAAGCTTTCTATTTTTATACCTCCAGATTTGTGGCCATCACCTCCACCACCACCTCAGACTCCACCTGCTCCTCATCTACCAGTAGGTTAGTAGGTTACCCACGATTTCATGTTTGATACCCTCATCATCCACCACCTCATGGACATCACCCTCCATCTTCCATTCATCCACACTGACATGGTTAATGAAATGGGGAAGAATTTTAGAGTTATTCTAAACAGACTTTGTTGGACACTGCGCTAATGTGGCAGTGGGCACAGAACCATAGATTTTTTTCCTCGAATCTCAATGAAAAAGTTCATTGGTACTCTACCCACTGCAACGTCAGCGCAGTGTTGAGCTCAGTGTCCAACAAAGTCAGTTCATCATTTTCCTGTATTAGATCATGAATATGTTGAAGAATAAGAAGAGATCCCTCTAGTGGTTAAAGGAAGTTCAGTAAATGTCTTTGTGTTTTAAGTAATGTTTATGTAATAAGTAGCTGCCCTAGAAGTTGTGAGAGATCTTCTTCATGGATTTATCTTTCTCCATCATAATATGTAACATGCTTGCTTGTAGAGACTCTGAGACTGTAAGTATCTCTTATATAAGCCATTGGGAGTAACTCACTTTACATGAATCCATGTTCACTGAACGTCCTTTACCAAAAAAATGGATGCAAAATCAGCACTTTAAAACCACCGAATTCGTTAAGGGTCTGAATTTTTTTTTAATGAAACCATGATCATACACGTTTTGGTAATTAAAATGAACAGCTCGACCGAAACATAAATAACTCATTTTCAGCTCATGAGATGGTAATTCACCCAAATAAATTAATGATGTACAAAAGCCAGGGTAGCCTCGCTAGTGAATTTTGCAGGATTTGGACAAACAAATAAAAAAACTTAGAAAAATGTTATGAGATTGATGCAGAATAACGAAATTCTGAGGAGATTGCAATCTTGTGGTTGGGAGTTCCCTGCGGAAGAAAAGAATAAACAAACAACTAAGGAAAAAATACTATCAACACAAGGACAATTTTTATGTTTACCAAGCTAGTTAGGTTAGATTTTAGTTGCTTACAGATCCTTCTGGGTGACAATTGTTGATTGCAGTTTTGCATAAACTAGCTGCTAATCCCTTCGTTTACGACTTCAGTTTAAGTGGGAAATAATCAGGGGCGGAGCTACTAAGGAGCTGGTGGGGGCAATTGCCCCCACACAACTTTGAGACACCCCTATATTGTCAACTAACTACATGCCCCATTTCTCCTCACTCCCTCACCTCTCTCCCCATTTGCCCCCACAACCTCACCTCCCCCCTTTCAATTTTTTGTATTTTTTTTTTCTGATGACATTACCTCTTGACAGGCCTTCTCATATACTAATTGGAAATTACCTAAATATCCCTTTCTTCAACTTCTAACAAAAACCCACTGAATTTCTCCCTAAAATCATTCATCTCCAAGTTCTTCAACTATACAACTAACCATAGTTTGCCCACACTACAAAAAAATCCCAAAGGCTTATATAAGAGATAATTACAGTGAACATGAGTTATAAAGAGCCGTGCTAAACTGACACATTAAAAAGAGAGAAAGAGAGAAAATTACTGGGCAAAGGGTGAATTACTATTTCTTGAGCTGAAAATGAATTATTTACCATTCCGGCTTACTGTTCATTTTATGTGTCATAGGAACTTACTAAGGTTCGTAGGGCCTACATAGATTATCAAAGGATGAATTACTATTTCGTGAGCTGAAAATGAGTGATTACGCTTCCGACTCACTGGTCATTTTAATTACCAAAATCTGAACACACATTTTCATTATATATATAAAAAAATTAGATCAAAGTGAGTATTTCACAGGTTTAAAGTGAAATTTTCTCTTTAAACCTGCGAAATACTCACTTTAAAAACCTCTGAATTCGTTATCGTTGAAGTTTTGGTAATTAAAATGAACAGTGAGCCAGAATAGTAAATTCATCAAAAGTTGATCACTTTTTTGTAAATATCTCATTATCAAATTGTCAATCCAATTACGCCCAATCTTCTAGATTTCATGGAAACACTGAAATCCAAAAGAACTAAATTCAAAAAGAATCATTTTTGAACTTGATAGAAGGTGTTGAAAATGGATGACTACCGAAATCCGAAATCCAAAATTTAAAACTAGAATTCAATGGTAAAAATTGACTTATTTTTCTATGTTTTCCTATTCATAGTTCTTAGATTTTTTTTTCCTTTATAATTATGTGGCATCATATCATATTTGTTTTATGCTACAAATTGATGTGGTTAGGATCCACTCCGAGGTAAGCTAAGTAACAAATTAACCCCCATCAATTTGAATTTTCTGAAGTGGATCCATGCAACAAGGTTTGCTAGGTAACAAACTTAATAAGACTAATAATTTTTTAACTCAACCTGACAGTCGGACTCAAAATCTCACTGACATGTCATGCCCAAAGAACCACAGGTCAGTTGTTTATCCCGAGGGACATAATCTATGATTCTTTGCCCATGCCACGTCAGTGAATTTTGAGTCCCCTGTCAGGTTGAATTCAAAAGCAGGTTCCACAACTCCATGGGAGTTTTTATAATAAAAATGCAACAATCAGGCCTGATGGGTGAATCTCTGTGTATATTGGACTTTAGAGTAAGAAACATGGTCAATTTTGAAATGAAATGGATATATTCTATATCTCTGGTGATTCATTTATTCTATGGAAAACCCTTATCAAGATTTGGTTCGCGTTGGAGTTAGTTGACATATTGATTGACGAAATTAAGAATGTACATAAAGAAATAATGCTGAAGTGACCTCAAGATTTCACCTCATACAGCACTTTCTTGATGTGCAAGTGTGTAGGGACCATAGATGCTTTTCATCTTGATACGTGCCACAAAGCATCTATGGTTCCTACACACTTACATATCCGGAAAGTGTGATATGAGGTACAACCTTGAGGTCATTCCAGCACGACTCAAATGTAAAATACCAAAAGTAATTATTCATGTTTAAGCAAGTTTCAATCCGTCACTAACACTAAAAAAGTCACTCTCTAAAGCAGGGCATGGGGTAATATGCATGGTGATGTGCCGAATACGGCATGCAATGACTTAGACTTGAATAATAATGTTCTTCTTAGACATATACCATCATTATAGCAGTAGTGTTTGAATAGTATGATGCCACGTTAGTAAATCCAAGAAACTTAATAGATTAACCCATATTCTTCAATGTATTTCTCTCTACCACACTTATATACATGGCACCTTGCAATTAATTCATCAGCATATAATCATTTTTTGTTAATTATAAATCTATACTCTTTGCAATAGACTTTTAGTTTGTGCATCTCAACTACCCGTATTATTTGTTTATTTATCTATTTTTTATTTTCAACAATTATGAATGTGGAGGAAAACTTAAGGGCTGTTTGGAAATTCAAAATCAAGAGTAAGGACCATTTAATGTTCGTTCTATTCTAAAATTTTAAATCATCATCTTTGAAGCCTTACCCCAAAGATCATGATAAGGATAAGAGTTTGAGTTTACATGATAAGTAGCCTTGCAAAAGGTTTCAAAGAAAAATGGTTCAAGGAATAAGTTGAGCTGTTATACAATTCATCATAATCACTCTCTTTTACTTTTCTACTCTTATAGAACAATCCTAGAGTGAACACAAGATTAACATCAATTCACACTTGACTGATGTGAAGATGAGCACGGAACCATAGATTCTTTTACTTGTATCTCGAGGAAAAGCATCTATGGTTTCCATACACACCTCCACTCTAACAAAGTGTGAATCGATGTCAATTCTGAAGTCACTCTTGCATGACTCTTTGTTATGACTATAAAACAACTATTATTTTCAAGAGTCGTGCTTGGGTGACACAAACAGAACACACAAGGGTGACAAAATGATATGATGTCGTGCACGTTACCGTAGATGCTTTTTCGCGAGATACGAGTAAAAAGCATTTACGGTTATCTGCGCGCCACAACACCATTTTTGTCACCCTTGTGCTCCGCTTGTGTCATTCCAGGATTTTCCTATTTTCAATGTATATGACACAATACATTCTTCTCTTATCATTCCAATTTTATGGGATGTCTCATAAGAGAATTGAAATTGATTTTTATTTGAGTCATGCTGGAATGACCTCAAGATCGACCTCAATTAACACTTTGCTAATGTGGAGGCAGGGGCGTAGTAATGTTTTTTGGTCAGTGGAGGCTAAGGGCAAACGATAGTTTCTGATAATCTTGGATTTGTTCCATGCAAATATTGGACATTTCACAACAAACGATGGATGGTAAATAATTTCCGCAAGAGTGAAAATTAACACTAACCATAGATTTTCAGACTCGTAAAAAGACATGGCTTAGCCTTATCTCAGAATTTTATTTTCTTCAACATTAAAATCTCAAGAATAATAAAGGATTCTTAGGGACTTGAAGATGATAGATTTTGGCCAGAAACTCAAAAACATCATTTTTATATACCCAAAAAAAAAAAAATCAATTTTCTAACCATTTATCTGAATTAACCAAATTGAATCTGCTTCGAATAATTTCTTAATCTTAATATTGCTCCTATATTCTTTATCCATTAATAAGAGAGGATCAAGGCCAATGAATGCATGTCACTAGATTGATAACCACTGGGGGTCATCTCTAATATTGATCAAAACATTTGGGGTAAAGTCCTCAATTTTCTTTTCTTTCTTTTAAGTTCAATGGGATCCCTAGAAGGGCTATGAACACAGAAGAATCTCTCACATCGATCAAATCGGTGGGGGAAGGCTAAATCACTACTTTGTTTTTCCAAAAACTTGGATAGAGATTGAAGGTGAGGGCCCTTAAGTCATTTTCCATTGAAAACTTTTTTCTTAGTAAGTTTGTAAAGAGAGTTTCCTGGCAGCATCAACTTGTCGCATCCAACATCATGATCCAATGCCATTAGGTTATAGTGAACAAAATTCAATGAACTTTGAAAAAAAAATTTTGAATTTTTTTTTTCATTGTTGATTTTAAATTTTCGATTTGAGAGTTCAATAGCCATCCATTTTCAACACTTTGATCGAGACGCCAAAAGACTTTTTTCCATTAGTACTAGTATTGTTTAGCAGTTTGAATAGCAGTGGGTATATCTATCTAATATCCATAATAGAGGGGTGTTTAATCAGCAATTTTTTAAACTTCAGCAAGAGCACAGGGGGTAGATATCAAATATCGATCTAAAGGGCGGGGGGTGGGGGGGGGGGTGATAAATCATTGTTTTTTTATTGAATGGGGACATGAAAGGGATGTAAGTTATCAGTTAGAAAATATTCAGGGGCATATATCTAATACCCATTCAAATTTGGGGATTAAATCATTAAAAAAAAATTGTATGTGGGGATTAAGTTTTGACTTGGGACTCGATAAAAAGGAAATACAAGGGGAATGCAAGAGTGAAGCGTTCGATTCTTCAAGCACTGAGGAAGGAGTTTAAGACCCTCGAGATGAAAACGGGTCAAACCATCACTGAGTATTTTGCTATAGTTATGATTGTTGCCAATAAAATGAGGATTTATGAGGAACAGATGCAAGATGTAACAATTGTGGAAAAGATCCTTAGATCTTTGACTAACAGATTCAATTACATAGTCTGTTCAATCGAAGAATCCAAGGACATTGATGTGCTCTCAATCAATGAGTTGCAAAGCTCATTGATTGTACATGAACAAAAATTCTAGAAGAGTAGTGAGGAAGAACAAGCCCTAAAGGTGACATCTAAAGATAAGTTTGGAGGTAGTGGCAGAGGCAGAAGTGGTTTTAGAGGAGGGGGAAGAGGCAAAGGGCATCAAACCTCTGACAAAACCACTGTGGAGTGTTATCGATGCCATAAACTTGGCCACTTCTAGTATGAATGTCCTGCTTGGAACGAGAAGGCAAATTATGCTGAATTGGATGAGGAAGAAGAGATATTGTTGATATCTCATGTGGAGTTGCATGAAGCTAAGCGTGAGGATGCATGGTTTTTGAATTCTGGGTGCTCAAATCATATGTGTGAAGACAAGGCTATGTTCTGTGAATTGAATAAAGGGGTTTAGGTGTAGACACCCCATTTTTGCATATGCCTAATTCGACAATTCGTCACCCGGTTACCGTGAATTTCTAATGATGCTCGTAAAAAACTCGAAGACTTGTGAGTACTATCCCTGATTCCTTCAGTTTTCGCTCTTTTCATCACTCCTACTCGTTACTACTCGACATAAAAATTTACGCACGCTTAGGATCGCCGCACGTTATACCCGATTTAGCAAGCACGTACGCTTAGGTTCGCTACACAGTTCAATAACCTAGAGACCTCGCCACGCTATGAAAATACTACTTTGAAACGTATAAATAATCACGTTGGGACTGAAAGAAACCTCACAAAAGAATCCGTAAAAATCTGCAAAAATTGACGAAATGACGAAAATCCCCTTCATGAATTTCGGACCTCCGAAAGACTTTGAAAGTGCCTCCATTGCACTCAGAACATGATTTCGGGTCTAACGGGACCCAAACCAACAAAAACAGAAGAAATTTAAAAAAATCATAAAAATGACCGAAATGCCCCTCAACATCTAAATTCAACTTAGAGATCCCGATCGTTAGGAAAATGTAACAAAAATCAAACCTAATTAAAAGTCCAATTTAAACTAAAAAAATAAAACTCAAATTAAAAAAATTAAACAATTAAAAAGTGAACAATTAAAATTAAAAAATTCATATTAAGAAATCCAAATAATTAAAATTAAAATTTAATCAAGTAATCAAACTTAATAAAAAAATTAATTAAAAATCATTTAACCAAAATCAAATCGACCAATATCGATCAATCGATCGAATAAAAAAATCACTCCATCAACTAAAATTAATCTAATTAAAATTAAAATTGGACTCAATCAACAAATCAAATTAAAATCCAAAATAAAATACAAATTAAAATTTTTAACCAAATCCAAAACAAAGTTAATCAATTAATAAAATTCAAAATAAAAAAAAAAAAACCAATAAAAACTTGAAACAAAACCAATCGATCGACCAACCAAAAATCGACAAAAAAGAAAACTAACG
Source organism: Akebia trifoliata (assembly GCF_017979445.1). Lineage (NCBI taxonomy): Eukaryota > Viridiplantae > Streptophyta > Magnoliopsida > Ranunculales > Lardizabalaceae > Akebia > Akebia trifoliata. The sequence goes on along the minus strand of NW_028237212.1, from coordinate 7,052 downwards.
AACTACGAGTAGTGCAAGATCCTAACTTCCATTCTCTTAAAAAAGAAGGTAGAAAACGTGTCAAAAAAATTAGAAAGAAAATCGAAATAAAAACTCATTTTTTATATAAAGAAGAGAACGTTTTCTCTCTTAGGAGGCCTTCTTCTCCAACGGTGGTGGCTGGATTCTCTCCACTTTCTTCTCCCTCTCTCAACATCCTTGGACTAGAACGTCTCTTCTTCTCCATTGGGCTCACAGACCTCTCTCTCTCTCCTTGTTCATCTTCCCTTATTCTCTTCTCCAACGTTTCCACTGCAACTCCCTCCTTTCCACTGCACTTCATCCTTTCCATTCACCTTTATCATCTCCACTGCTGCAACAACACTCCCAGCCCTCTTCATCAAGCCTTCTACACTTCTCCAGCCTTCTCTCTGTCTTTAGTTCATCTTCAATAACTTCCCCAACAGCATAACACGTCCCTGCATACATCTTCGTTTCTCTCTCTGCACAGCACAACACCCCAATACAGCCACGTTTTGGTTGAACCTGAGCGCCACATTGCTGCCCTCCTCTCTTCTCCACGTTTTCTTTTCATAGCCTATCTCTGTGCTGCACGTCCACTTCATCTCCCTCCCTGATTTTTGGAACGACCCACACAGCAGAATGAGTGAAGAACGATAAGAGATCAAACAGAAGAATAACAGAAGAAGAAGAAGAATAGAAGAGGACCTACATATGCATACCTATTGCCTCAGCAACAGCCCCAAATACCACCTCTCCTCTTCGTTTTTCTGCCATTAAAACTACCCACATACCTCCATTTTTTCTCCACCATTGAAACTAGCATAAAACTCACGGTTTAGCCTCCCATTAATATGGTTTCAGTCTCTTTTTAATGTCCCCACTGCTGCCCCTCTCCTCTCTTAAACCTTCTAGTAGCAGTACTCTTGTCTCCCATTTTCTATTCTATCCTAGCACCCATTAACGTCTGATACAGCCTCTCTGTCTTCCTCTCCATCACATCGTTTACCTTCTTCTCCAATCTACCCCAGCAGCAACAACTCTTTGCCCCCTTTTTCTCTCCACGTTATCTTCTGCAAGGTCTTCTTGGACGGATTCAGATTATCATCCTTGCCCTCACGCCCATCTCTAGTGCCCATGCAGCACTTCATCATCAATCTACCTCTCCGTCTTCTTCTTCAATCGATATCCTAGTACCGGGTATTCACAGCCTTTGGGTCCTTCCTGAAGGAATCAACTCGTCATCTTTCTCTATTAGGTAAGTTTATTTTGGTTCATTTTTTTTTTATGGCATAATTTATTGCATGTTGATAGGATTAGAAAAGCATTTTTAGGTTTTTTTTTTATGTTCTTATTTGTTTGCATTTCAATACCGTTAGGAGAATGTTTTTATTTATTTATTTGTTTTTTATTTCTTTATTTTTTATGTTTCTATTTGTTTTTTGCATATTGATAAGGTTGGTGGAATATATTTTTTTTATGCCTTTGTTATATACGTTTTCTTGTTTTGCATGTTTGTTTTACGTGGGTGTCATTTTCTATTTTATTCTTTTTGCATATTAATAGGATAAGATGATTTTCTTAGGCATTTTTCTGGGTTTTATTTGTTTTTTGCATATTGATAGGATTAGGGCGATATTGTTATATTTTATTTTATTTTATTTTTGCATGTTAGTATTAGGAGATTGTTACTATTAAAGTGCTATGATCATTGTGCCCGCGTTTGATTTGTATGACTCATGATGATATTCAATTTTCTTGTAATGGGGATAGAAAATATATTTTTGGGATAAGTTGGTGATGAGTCTAGAATTATTCCATGTGATTAATGTATCCTTTGACTTGATAAACATGCATGTCGATTAATTGTTTTGAAAGGATTGAAAATTATGCTTGCATGCACGTTTGGTTAATTTGAAAATTGATTGAGTGTGGATTTCTTCTCCAAATTTGTAAAGTTCGTAGGCATTGTTATTTGTTGATCTCCGGCTTGGTAAGCATGGTATTGTGAACTTTTTTCTTATTATTTCATAAATTTCCAAATTGGTGATCCTTGGTAAATCCCCATTTTTTTTAATTTGGAAACTCCTATTCATAATTTCGTTTTGAAAATTGATATTTGAAATTTTCTGATATGGAAATTATACAATTTTCTATTTAAGGAAGGAATATATTTATAAATTTCTACTTTAGGAATTTCACATTTTAACAATTTCTAATTTAGATGATTTTGTAATTTCCTATTTAGAAAGTTTGTGGATTTAGAAGTTTCTAACTTAAAACTGTGATATCTTTGGAAAACTTCTATTTTGGGAAAGTTCCATTTTTAAAAATTCTAATTTGGGAATTCAACATATATTTTTGGATATTAATTTGGGAAACTTCAGATTCCCAATTTGAAAATTCTTTGAATTCCAATTTGACAATTTCTATTTTGGATAGTTTGGGAAATACTTGCAGGTGGAATTTCTTAATTGATTTTAGATCATGGAGCTAATCAGGACTTTTTAAAACCCTTCCATATTTTATGAAATTCAAAGAATGATCATGTAATAATTGGGATAATTTTAGCCATAGGATTTGTTTAGCAAACCCAACATAAATTGATGATGATGATGATTGGACTGTGACCTTGACTGTAGTCTTTGTATGTTGACCATAGGATGATTTTGGATTGTAGTAGAGACCGATCATCTTGATCGGACGGGTTCGGTGCCTAACACCTTCCGAAACCTGTAATCTGACCCCTTACCCATATCTTTGATCCATGGATCGATCCATATCCATTTGGAGTTATTTATGGTTCCTAGACCTAAACTAGGTGGCGACTCCATATTTCAAAATCCCCCCATTTATAAATCGGACCCCTATCCACTATTTAGTGAAAAAGGGTCGAGACGATTTCATTAGGCAGTTGGTGAAACTTGGAAACAACACAAGGATGACAGTTCTCAGGAAGGGAAATGTTAAGCTGTATTTGGATGGCTTTCATCGTATTGTCACAGATGTATTTTATGTACCTGAATTGAAGAATAATCTTCTGAGTATAGGACAGTTACAGGAAAAAATTCTAACTATCCTTATCAAAACATGAATGTGCAAGATCTATCATCCTGTGAGAGGTTTGATTATTCAAACCAAGATGAGAACTAATAGAATGTTTGTACTGTTGGCAAGGGCTCAAGTCAAAGAAGCTTCCTGCTTCCATGCACCTGCACAAGACATTTCACATCTATGGCATTGTAGGTATGGCCATCTTAGTCATACAGGACTAAGAACCTTGCAATATAAAAAAAAGTTCGAGAATTACCACAGCTACATACACCAACTACAATGTGTACTACTTGTGTAGTTGGTAAGCAGCACAGAGATCCCATCCCAAAGAGGAGCCAGTAGAGAACATCTCAGAGGCTACAACTCATTCATACTGACATCTGTGGTCCAATCACAACAATCTCAAACAACAAGAAAATGTATTCCTTGTGCTTTATTGAGGACTATAGCAGAAAAACATGGGTTTATTTTTTGATAGAAAAATCAGAAACTTTCTAATCATTCAAGTATTTTAAAAGGCTTGTTGAAAAAGAAACTGGCCAGTTCATTAAGTGTTTAAGAACTGCTAGAGGTGGTGAATTCAACTCTATGGAATTCAATGAGTTTTGAAAGCAGAATTGAATCAAAAGGCAGCTCACCACATCCTACACTCCTCAGCAAAATGGAGTTGCTGAGAGGAAGAATAGGACATTGATGAATTTGGTGAGGTCCATGCTTTCAGACAAGAAGATTCCCAAAACTTTTTGGCTTGAGACAGTGAACTGGATTATGTATATATTGAATAGGTGTCCCATTCTTGCAGTTAAAGACATGACTCCAGAAGAAGCATGGAGTGGAGTGAAGCCCTCAGTTGAATACTTTAGAGTGTTTGTATGTGTGGCACATGTCCATGTGCCTGATGCAAGAAGAACCAAACTGGAAAACAATAGCTTAATCCTGTGTACTGCTAGGTGTGAGTAAAGAATCCAAAGGTTAATCCTATCAAAGAGAGTTGTGGTTAGCAAGGATGTAATTTTTGAAGAAGTAAAACAATGGGACTGGGATAAAAGCTACATAGAGCAATTACTAATGGATTTGGAATGGGGAGAAGAAAAGAGTGGCACTGATGAAGATGAAGCAAATGGCAGTGAAGGTAATGAGACAAGTGAGAATGATACTGAAGGCTCAGGAAATGCTTCTTCGAATACAACAAGTGAAGATGATATCAATCTGAATGAGAGAAGAGAGATAAATGCTCCTATTTGGATGAGAGACTATGTCTCTGGAAAATGATTATCAGAAGAAGAAAATGAGTTGAATATGGCACTTGTAGCTCCTATGGATCCACTAAGCTATGAAGAGGCAGTAAAGAGTTCCAAGTGGAGGAAAGCTATGGATATTGAAATAAGGTCAATTGAGAAAAATGAGACATGGAGTTTGACTGAACTACCAGCTGGAGCTAAGAAGATTGGAGTGAAATGGATATATAAGACCAAGCTTAATGAGTTTGTTAAGGTTGATAAGTTCAAGGCCCAGTTAGTTGCAAAGGGTTATGCTCAACAACATGGTGTGGACTACACAGAGGTATTTGTCCTAGTTGCAAGAATGGACACTGTACGCATGATCATTGCTCTAGCTGCACAAAAAGGTTGGCTTATCTATCAACTCGATGTTAAATCTGCCTTTCTCCATGGAGAAATAAGTGAGGATGTGTTTGTGGAGAAACCAAGAGGTTATGAGCAGAAGGAAAGTGAGCACAAGGTTTACAAGCTACATAAGGCCTTGTATGGACTAAAACAAGCTCCTCGAGCTTGGTTTAGTCCCATTGAGGCTTACGTTACTCATGAAAGGTTCCAGAGGTGCATCAGTGAGCAAACCTTGTTTGTCAAGCAGAGCAGTAGAGGTAAAATTTTAATTGTCAGCATTTATGTCAATGACTTGATTTTTACTGGTGATGATGGGCAAATGATGTTAGAGTTTAAGGAGTCAATGATGAAGGTATTTGATATGACTGATTTGGGAAAGATGAGGTTTTTCTTGGATATAGAAGTATTACAGAAGGATGATGGGATTTATGTCTATCAAAGAAAATATGCGCAGGAGATTATGAGACATTTTGGAATGGAAGAAAGTAATGCAGTGATGAATCCTATTATTCCTAGTTTCAAAAGGTGATAGAACTGATGAGACCTACTATAAGAAAATACTAGGTAGTCTTATGTTCGTTGTGAGCTTTATAAGCAGGTTTATGGCCAAACCAACAAAACTTCATTTGCAGGCTGCAAAGAGAGCACTGACATACTTGAAGGGCACTGTTGATTATGGAATATTTTACAAGAAAAGTGGGAACAGGAATTGGTTACATTCACTGACAGTGATTATGTAGGAGACTTAGAAGATAGAAAGAGCACATCTGCCTATAGTTTTATACTAAGTGGAGGAGCAGTTTCTTAGACTTCAAAGAAACAACCTATAGTCAATCTTTCAACAACTGAAGTCGAGTTTGTGGCAGCTGCAGTCTGTGCTTTCCAAGAAGTGTGGATGAGAAGGATTCTGGAGTAATTGAGTCATGCACAAGATGGTTGCACTACTGTGATGTGTGATAACAGCTCAACCATCAAGCTCTCAAAAAACCTTGTTATGCATGGACGCAATAAGCACATTGATGTGCGGTTTCATTTTCTGTGTGACTTAACACGAAATGGAGTTGTTGAACTTGTGCATTGTGGTTCTCAAGATCAAGTGGTAGATTTGATGACTAAACCACTTAAGTTGGAGGCATTTCTGAAGCTTCGAGATCAGTTGGGAGTGTGTATGATGCCTAGAGTAAACTAATTGCTTACACAACAGTTAGTTTAAGGGAGGGAATGATGAGAAGTGCCTGATTTTTAGGATTTATGTTTAGTACTTTTCTGTTAGAATAAATCCCTTAATATTAGAGTTGTTATTGTTTAGTTGACAATTTCTTTTTCATGTACCACGTAGCATTAGTTGAGCTATAGTGGGCTGTTTTTACTCATTCAGTTAGGATTCTGAAAGGCTATAAAATGCTAAACACAGTTGCTCTCAATAAATAAGTCATTCATTCAATTTGTCTTGATTTTGATCACTTGCAATCATCTGTTCATAACAAGAACAACAAATGGAAGTGAAAAAATATATATTTTTGTATAGTACAATTGCAAAGGGAATTAAGGACTCTAATAAAAAAAATACCAAAAGGATTTTCTAAAAATAATCTCATTTCGTCATCCACTATAAAACTTCTTTACAATTGTCATCGGCGAGATTTCATGTTCTCAAAACATTTCATAATCGTCTCATTGTCAATGCTGTTAAAAATATCCTTCTCAATGTATATATCAAACAATCATTCATTCACTTATTTTTCATTCTATTACGCAGTCAATTCTTTAGGATATGCATTGCAGAAAATGCCCTCTCAATAGTGGCAGTGGTAACTGGTAGGACTATAATACCAATGTAATAAGTAAGTAAATCGAAGGATACAACAAGTATTTTCTCGTCTCAACCATCTTCTTAGCAAGACCCCTAATCCTATGCACTTCTAAGAACTCACAGTTTGAGTGCATATCAATGATATAAGCATCAACCTGATTGTCAAGTATCATGAGATCTATTGCAGAAAATTAGATTGGATAAAATTGAGTAAGGCGAACAAATTTTGTTTGTCAAAAGAACACAACGAATCACTTAGATTCAATATGCTATACAAAAAAGTAATTTGGCATTCACCTCAATGAAACGGCTGTCAAGCTATTGAAGTTGCACACCAACAAAGGTGTAAAACAGTCCAGAATGATAATGACATAAGTTTGTCATTTCTTCAGTTCCATGAGGAACAATGATATCGTATTTAGCATAAAATAAAGAAATTTCCGTTAGAAGCAAATCCCATCCATCGTCTCTCACTATTTGTAGTCGTTGCTTGGATATCTTGACTAAGGTCATAGCATTGACGATATCCTGATTTTTTCATTGCAAAACCTTTGATAATT
>NW_028237211.1:0-51816 GCF_017979445.1 Akebia trifoliata | reverse complement strand
TTTGATGGTGAGAATTAAACCCAAGTCTATGGTATTATCACCAATGGATTTTTATCAATTAAATAAGCTAGTTAGCATCTTCTATTTCTATTGGTATTATTATTGCAAGTTGTTGTTGTTGTTGGTCTAAGATTTTCATATATATAAGGCAGCAGTCTGTAAACAACATTTTGTCCTATATGACAAAACAGTTTCGAAATGGATTGATATTTTATGAGGATGGTCTCTTACGTTGAGAAGATCGGCCTCATCAAAAATCAACCTATTCCGAAACTTCTAACTCCATCAAAAATGATTTACAAAAATTGGACGGCCCACTATTCTTCAACTTGTAACAAAGTTTGTGAAATAAAAATGTTGAGTGGCTCTACTTTCTTCCTTGTTTTCTTTGTTTTTTTTGTAAGGCTGTAAGATTTTGAGTGTTACTAAAGTTTGTTTTACTCAAATGGATTACTAAATCAGAAATCCAATACCATACCCCTCTAAGTCTCATCGAAAACTTAGATTAAAAAATAAAATTTAAAAACAATTTCATTTGAGTTAGATCCAACATTTTGAAAATAGACGGCTATCAAACTTTCAAATATCTTTTTTTTTTAATTCATAGAACTTCCTCTTCTAACAACCCTGACGCATCGAATCATGTTTTTGGATACCAAAGACCTTAGTAAGGGTCTAATCCCTACTAACTTAGTAAGGCTAGGAGGACCCTTCACTTTTACTTTAACGACTAGAAGTCAATGGTCGTGCTTCGGTGGCCTCACCCGCTATTATTGGTGTTACTTCTTGTCGCCTTCAGTGGCCCCTCAAAACTTGCGGACATCAGAAAAGTCGGGTTCACACTATCTTGAAGAAGTCAAAGAATTATACGAAAATAGTAGTGCTGAAGTGACTGTGTTTCACGTTGTGCTAATGTGAAGGTGCCCACATAACCATAGATGTTTTTCACTCTTATCTCGAGGAAAAGTATTGTGATTCTAATACACATCCACATTAACTTAATGTGGAAAGGTCACTGCAGCATTTTCCATATAAAAATTAGGATTTAGTTAACATACACACCTCCAAAATTTATTTTACTGCCTAAAATGCCCCTCAACCCCCTCTAAAAACAAATTCTTATAAAAATACCCTCAAAAGTCAAACAACTTTTTTTTTTAAATTTTTTATGGGTAAATTGGACTTGAACCTGATCGTCAAAGTTTCTTTGCAATGTGTCAAACCAATCGACTATGGGTCTAATCCTAAAACAATAATGTTCATCTAATTGATTCTAAATAAATATCGATATGTTACTCAATAGTAGGACCACAACTTTTTTCCTTCTTGAAATCACCTTGACTTATTCTAATTATTTAAATATAAAATATTATAAGGGTTGCACCTTCAAAGAACTTATCACTAAAAACTAAAGGTGTGGAAATGAGACTTCGAGGGAGGCTGTCGGCACATTCAAATTTTTGGCATTGTTTTTATTTTGGGTGTAACCTGATAGCAACTTGCCACACTTCAACAACATTTTATTTATTATATTACTAGCCTTAGAAATTTAATAAGATCTTTCAACTCTCATGTTGAACTTACTTTGTGGCATCCAAAACACGATCCAATGCCTCAAAATTCTAGAGGGATAAAATTGTATGAAATCTGGGAAAAAAAATTATTTTTCACGATTGAATTTTAATTTTATATATTTGAGAGTTTTGTCGGAGTTTGGTGGCCGTTAATTTTAAAAACCTTTTATCAATCCCCAAAAAATTGATGTTTGGATTTTATTTTATTTTTTTAGTATCTAAGGGCCCGTGTGGATACAGGAGTCAGAAGTACTTAAAACATAAGTACTTCCAGAGGTACTTAAAACATAAGTACTGAAGTACTGTCTCAAGTAGTAGAATACATGTTGTACGTTTGGATGCAGGATTTGAGAAGTACTGCCAGAAGTACTTCTCACAAAGTTTTGTGTTAGGAAATTATTATGTATTCTGTTAAAATGACCAGAATACCCTTATATATAATAATTATTATTTTTAACATTATAACTCAACTACATCTGCTAAAAAAAATTAACAGTTACTGTTTTTATTAAATAAAAATATTATAACATCATTTTATACTCAAAATATACTTATTCTTTTTTTTTTTTTTAAATCGACAAAACCTTCCCTAAATTGAACATATGAAAAATAAAATCTGTCTATAAAAACATAACAACTATCATATAATAAAACATGTATCATCATACATAAAACCATATGTAATAATCACACTAACATATGTAAAATAAATAAAAAAAACATTCATAAACAAAATTTATACGTGATCGTCATATCAATAAACAAAGATGTTCATATAGTAGAAATATATTAAATTTATCCAAAAAATATAATTTATTTAGTTAATAGTAACTTTTAAATCATAAAATTATATAATTATATCACGTCGATCATAAGTTTCTTTTATAGGATTTAAAACCAATAGAAGAGACAAGACAATGTATGTCTGATGTAGGACTTGTATTAGATACTCTTAAGATTGTTTATAATTACGATAAGGCTCATATAAAATCCTAAATCTAGCAAATAGAAATATAATTGAGAGAGAGAGAGGGAGAGAGAGAGAAAGAATACCCTTAATGTTGATAATGCACCCAGAATGTACAAAAAATGATCTGAATACCTTAAAAAATATATTATTACACTATATATATATATATAGGGAGTGGTTCAGCAGCCCCTTATGGTGCCCCATATGGTGCCACGCATTTTTTGTAAATCACTTTTGATGGGGTTACAAGTTTTGGAATATGCCGATTTTTTTGTGAGGATGATCTTTACGGTGAAGAGATCATCCTCACAAAAAATCAGCTCATTTTGAAACTTCTAACCCTAGTTTACAAGGTGAAGAATCGTGGACCGTCCCATTTGTGAATCACTTTTGACAGGGTTAGAAGTTTTGGAATGAGCTGATTTTTTGGCGAGGATGATCTCCTCATCATAGAGATCATCCTCACAAAAAATCAGCTCATTCCAAAGCCTGTAACTCATGTTTTGAAAATGCATGGCACCAATATGGGGCACCACAATGGGGCTGCTGAACCGCTCCCATATATATATATATATATATATATGGGAAATGTTCAGCAACAAACCTTTTGACAAACATTTTTCAAAACATGGGTTAGAGGTTTTGGAATGGGCTGATTTTTGGTGAGGATGATCTCTACGGTGAGGAGATCATCCTCACCGAAAATCAGCCCATTCCAAAACTTTCAACCCCATCAAAAATGGTTTACAAAAAATGGACGGTCCACGATTTTTTAACTTGTAACTGGATCTAGACGTTTTGGAAGGGCTGATTTTTGGTGAGGATGATCTCCTCACCGTAGAGATCGTCCTCACCAAAAATCAGCCCATTCCAAGACCTCCAACCCATGTTTTGAAAAATGTTTGTCAAAAATGTTTGTTGCTGAACGGGACCCTATATATATATATATCTCTATATATATATTATATATATTATATATATATTATATATTCAGCAGCCCTAAAGTTTGCCAAGTTTGGTGCCAAACATTTTTAAAAATATGGGTTAAAAGCTTTGGAATGAGCTGATTTTTTGTGAGGATGATCTTTATGATGAGGAGATCATCCTCACCACAAAAATCAGCCTATTCCAAAACTTCTAACCCCATCAAAAGTGATTTACAATAAATGTTTGGCATCAAACTTGGCAAACTTTAGGGTTGCCGAACCGCTCCCAATATATATATTAAAAAATTATAAAAATAATTATTTTTAAGTTAAATAAATTTATAAATTTTATAATTCTATCGAAATTTCAACAGCATCTCCTCTTAAAAATGGACGTATGAAATATTTTCTGATAAAAAAATACTACATAATACACAATCTAACATCCATGCAGAGTTTCAAGTTTATATACATATATCAATCAAGCACCCCAATATGTCATCAAAGCCTAAAACACGACCTCGAATGAACATGAGACTAAATAAATAAATAAGTAAATTCAATCTCATCCATGAGCAAGCAATATGCAATCACTCTATCTAGTTATACAACATATCAGCTCAAACATGCAAGTAATGAAGTACAAAGTAGGAACATACTTCACCTCAAAACATTTGAAAAAAAAAAAACACTTCACAAGAAATGAGACCTAAGCATCTTGATGATAATTTTGGGTTAATCCCCACTTTGAGCTTATACAATTACAATAGCGAGACCACCATTATAATATTTAGTAAAAAAATCCGATCCAAACAAACCCATTCCTCTTATTACAACTAAACATAGGAAAAATACGAATGGAATTCGAAGGAATCAATGATTTACAGATTGTGTTGAAGGTCAGATAAAAAAATAAAAAAAATAAAAACTGAAACCGTAGGCTATAGTCCTACATACCCTTCATCTTCAACCCATTAGAATAAGTTTTTAGCAAATGTTCCTAAACGTAAACATTGGCGAAAAAGAAACACTAACATTAACAATTAACTTTATTATTATTTTATTTTTTCTAAAGAACAAAAAGGCCCGTTCTAAAAAAAAATCAAAATTGACTTTCTAAACAGATTGTCGACTGAACCTCAACAGAGAGAGTTAACTCTCAATTTTAATTTTTTTTTTAAACCATTGAAAAAAAATCAAAATTGAGTTTCTAAACAGATTTGTCGACTGAACCTCGACAGAGAGAGGTAACTTTCAATTTGATAATTTTTTTAAAAACCATTTGAAAAAAAATCAAAATTGAGTTTCTAAACAGATTTTGAGAAGAGAGCGCGGTTCAGTCGAGGTTTAGTCAAAGTTTCAAAGAGATTCAAATGAGAGTTACCTCTCTCTATCGAGGTTCAGTCGACAAATTAGTTATAGAAGAACAGATGAGGGTTATACCTCTCTGTTGTGTTTTCAATCGAGAACTTCAAAGTGGGATTAAAAAAGCAGAAAAATTACCTCTTTCTGTCGAGGGTTTCAAGGATGAGAACGATCTCGCCACCATTGAGAGTGCCGTTGACGGTTTCTGTTGAGGGGTTAGCCACCATAATTGCCGGAGGGAGAAGCCAGTCGGAGGAAGAAAACAGTCGGAGAGAGAGAGATGACTCTCGGCTCTGGCGAACGAGTCTCACGATCTGCTTCGTCAATATGTAGTGTGGAGAAGACATACTTCTTCTGTTTTACGTTTCGTTAAATTAGGATAAAAGACCGATTAATTAAAAGGAAGGGGTAAAATTAGAAAGTTGTGAAAAAATTTGACGGGAAATTGTTCTCCGCAAAAATGAAATTAAGAAGTACCAATTTCGATACTTCTCTAAAAGCACTATTTTGACTCTTTTAAAAAGTATTTTTTCAAAGCATCAAATACCCAAACGATAGAGTAAGTGCTTCTGACTCCTTGTAAGAGTCATAAGCACTTTGAGAAGTCAATCCAAACAGGCCCTAAGTTTTTCCATGAAATCTAGAGGGTTGTTGTGTTAGATTGCAAACGTGATAATCCACTTGAGCTCAATGACCCTTAATAAAGTTAAAATTTTACCAAGTGAGTAAGGAATGTATATTTTTCAATATCAATTAAATATTGTAAAGTTTCCTTAAAGTACCCTCACACTGGAGGGACTTCTTTCTAAATAGTTCATAAGTTTTGCACAGTTTCTTAATGGTTCATTTAGTAAACTTTTCTTTTCTTAATAGTCCTTGGGATTCATCTCCCATATTTCTCACGATTGAATGTCCTTACAATTCAAACCCATCATTTTCTTCAAAAAAATTAGATTTTTGACATCTCAATCGAGTTTCAAATAATCCATTTTGTCAAAAAGTATTTAACTGTAACTAAAAAGCGTCAAGTTTGACAATAAATAAAAGTAGTAAACTCAATAGTAAATAGTGATGAGTTTGACAACAAGAATTGTGAATTTGACAATTAATAAAAAACATTGAGATCGACAATAAATAAAAAGTGGTGAACTCGATAGTAAATAAAAAAGTTGTCAATTCACCACTAACAAGGGACCATTTAGAAAAGAAAAGAAAAGAAAAGTTTGTTAAATATCCTACCATACCATCATCCTAAACTTACGAACTATTTAAAAGAAGTCCCTCCATGAGAGTCCTTTAAATATTTTTTTCCCTTAAATATTTGCTCTTATCTTGAAGTCATTGGTTGATGATTTTTTATTTGGATTTTTAGATTCAAATTTTAAATCTTGAATTTAAATTGTCAGATGATGAAAATAATTTGGAATTGATTACACTGTTTTCGTAATTTAATTTTAGAATCTAAAATCATAATCTTCTTATGGTCATGGTGTTTCAAAAAAGTACCAAACAAGTTTCATACCATTTTTTATGAAATTATTTTTGCTCACAAGGATCACAGAAATTTGGGATCCACCAATCACATGAACCGCGTGGATTAAATGGCATCCCTAATTTACAAAACTACCCTTCTTAGTTACAAAACTACCGACGTGGCACGTACCGAAGAGTCTATGACCACCATGAGCAAAAAATCACTCATTTTTTATTCTAGCGGACTTCCAATTCTAATTGTTTTGAGAATCACTTTTCTGGTCAGAACCAAACTTAATATCGGATTTTAGAATTGCGTTACGAGCAAAAATCATGATTCTAGAATTCAATCTAAATGTACCTTAGTGATTCCATATAAAAGAGAGCTGATAGACCAAGAAATCCAATTTGATTGAATGAACTGAATCTATTTGTTGGATGGACTATGATATGTCACTAAGACAAATCAAGATTCTAGAATCCAATCTAAATGTCCCTCAGTGATTCCATGTAAAAGAGACACTACAACATTTTTGACCTATAGTAGCGTTTTATAACAACGGATCATTTTATCTGCCTCTATATATCTATATTTTGCAGCGGATAATTGTATCCGCTGCGATAGGTACCCCCGCAAACGCCAATCGTATATATTCAATTCCTATAGATAAAACCCAATTTTCTTTTGTATAAAAAATTCGGTTTAGTGAGTTCTGCTTATAAATTTTTTTTTTTATTGAATATAGCAGCGGATTGGAAAATCCACCAGTAAAAAATCAAAATTTTTTAATATAAAAAAGTTCAGTTAATGTGTTGCTCTTTATCAATTTATTTTAAATTGAATATAACGGCGGATTACCATATCCGCCACGATAAAATGAATTTTTTAAATATTTAGTGAAAATTGAATATAACAACGGATTAATTTATGCGCCATTAAAAAATCAATTTTTATTTTTTATTTTTTTTTAGTATAAAAAGTTATGTTAATGAGTTGTTCTTCATCAATTTATTTTAAATTAAATATAGTAGCGGATTATTATTTTCGCCGCTATAGAATAAATTTTTTTAAATATAAAATATTTCATTTTAGTGAGATTGAATATAGCAGGGGATTAATTTATCCGCCGCTATAGGAATGCAATGTAACAATTGTTTGCAGCGGATCTTTTTATCAGCCCCTATAGGACTTATGAACTGTGGAAATTTATCCAATTTATTTGCAGCGGATTGTTTTATCCGCCCCTATAGGACGTGAGCATTGGGAAAAAAAAATTCCATCCAATTTAGTTGCAGCGGATCCTTTTATCCGCCCGTATAGGATGCATGTATTGGGAAAAAAATCTTTCTATCAAATTTATATGCAGCGGATAAAAACAAGCCGTCAGTAAAAAAATACTTAAAATAACAATTGACGAAGAAAAAGCCCGCGATTTTTCTTCCCTCTCATTTTCCCCATCATCCTTCGTTTCTTTCACACACACACACACACACTAGGGGTGCACATGGTTCGGATTGGTTCGGATTTTGGCAAAATTGAAACCGAACCAAACATGATCGGTTCTACAAATTTGAAACCGAACCAATCCAATTACCCTATAGAACCGAACCAATCCAATCCAATCTTGGTTCGGATTGGTTCGGATCGGTTCTCGGTTCTCATACTTATTGAAGATAGATATCTTATTCCTCAATCCAAGCATTCTATCTCCTCCAATATTCAAACCTTAAAAACAAGTAGGACTTTTTTTAAACGTGGACTTTGGGATAATAAAAAAATTAAAAGGAAGAAGAAGAAAGAAAAATAAAAAAGCCGAAATTTTTATTTTTTAAATAATTAAATAAATAAATAATAAATAAATAAATAAATAAATATATATATATATATATATATATATATATTATATATATATATATATATATATATTATATATATATATATATATATATATATTGGTTCGGTTTTCGGATTGGTTCGGTTCTATTATATCCTAATCCGAAACCGAACCAAATTAATCGGATTTTTTTTTCTTCGATCTGTACTCGAACCGTGGGGTGTTTAGTCCGAACCAATCCAATCCAAAAGCTTCGGATTGGTTCGGATCTCGGATTTACCCAATCCAATGTGCACCCCTAACACACACTGTCTCTCTCTCACTGCAAAAATCTAGGGCTTGTAGAGGTATTTATTTGGGCGATTTTCATGGGGTGGTGTTCTATCTGACCAGTTCAACTAGAAATCAAGTTTTTCTATGAGATCGAGAGTTCTTGAACGTGAGTTCTCTTAGTTTATTACTCAACCATTCAATGTCTCCTGCAATCGATCGTCCTTGTTTGTTTAACCTAAAGAAAGGAAGATCTTTTGTTCGAATTAATGGTGTTGGGAGAATTTCTGCGTGCCTTAATTTGGAGGAGTAAGCACCGGTTTCTGCGAATTCGGGGAAATTACCATTTGAGGAGAGTAAAGAGGTTATAGCGATGGAGGTTAGTGTTATAGTTGGAACTTATGCTAGAAATCCAATTGTTCTGTCGAGTGGCAAAGGATGTATATTGTATGATATTGAAGGGCGAGAGTATTTGGTATAGCAGTTAATGTTCTCGGCCATGGTGATCTAGACTGGGTGAAGGCTGTCACAGAGCAGGGGAACACTCTCACTCATCTCATAAATCTCTTCTACTCTACTCGATCCCTCAGGTGAAGTTTTTTTCAAAGTTCCATTGTTTTGTTTTTGTTTTAATTTGTTGGTTTTTTTTTTAGTGTTTCATTGGGTTTTATTTTTGTTTTTGTTTGTTTCTTTGTATTTGTTGGTAATTTGTTACAAGACAAGACAGGAAGTCCAACTTTTGCTTATCCATTGTTCAAAGCTTTGCTCAACTTTGGAATCTTTTGGTGGAACATTCCGAAATGTTGACATACCAATATATTATGAAAATATGTGTAGTATGATTATACTTTCAATTGATATGTTGGATTAAAACAATTAAAATCGGATTCTTCAAGGTTGTGCCTCTCTGCCTCAACCTTGGATTGACCATGATCCAATGTTTTTTTATGATTATATATGAATTATGGATTGTTATTCCTTTGCATTTGTTTTAACATTTTGAATTCACTTTGTTCTTTATTATAGCTATTCATTTTGACTCCATGAAATTGGAATTGGTTACGTTGTTATGCGTCGTTGAGTGGGGAGATGGGTACTCACTGGCAATTTCTGCAAATCATGCATGATTAAACGCACACATTTTCCTTCTCTTCCACGAAACAGATGTAGCTCTTTAACAGTTTAACTTAAACCCAAACACCAATCTAGCTCTTTAACTTCAACACAAACACAAACAAAGAGCTAAAGAACTTCACGTCTCCATCCATTTATAAACAATGCAAACAGGGTATAATGAGGCTCATCTTTGGCTACTCTAAAGTTGCAGCAGCAAGGAAACATCATCTCTTGGCTTGATCGAGATAGTGAGGACAAAAACAAACTTTGGCAAGAGAGGCACTATCATAAAAAGATGACTTTTTCTTCTCTTACTATAAAAAAAACTCAGTTGTATCTTTTGATTTTCTTTTCTTAAGATCATCATGTTTTGCCTCTAGCAAACCTCAAGCAATGCCTTATGACCTTTTCTCATGAGTTTTTAGAATATTTGTGCTATCCTTCTATTTTGGGTATTTGATCTAGGATTTGTCACCCTCAATTAACTTTGTTACTATCACAAGAAAGATATTATCTTTTGTATCAAAATAATTCTTGAAATGACTTCATTCGATACAAATGTAAAATAAGATAAGAATGTTCAATCTAATTATTAATGAGCTTAAAAGCGAATATGTTGTCACATACTCATACCATGTACATTCAGGGTCTCTAAATATGTTGTGACATTTCTTATCATGCCAATAATCTGTCCCATTTGAGTGTCCAAACCCAAAGTTTTGGGTTGGCTGAACAAATATTTTCCTCCATCCCATTACACTCGACTTTTTCCAGAGCCATGTGTTATAATATTGAAAGAGTGTTCATATCTGCTTTTACTACAATATTTGTGCCCATTGACTGAACTCTTTTTGCTTCTTTCAAATAAAGGAGTGTAAAAACACTCAACACTCTTACCAAATTAGCTAAGTTGGCACTTTATATGGTTTAAACATGCATGCATGACTATATTGTACACAGTTCTTTAATTTCATTTTCTTGGTGATTTTTTGGTCATGCACTTTATTATCATAGGTTGTTATATTTCTTAGGTGAGTTGAAGCTCAGATAAGGAACCTAGAATTTGTTAGCCATTTTGTGAATCCTTATTATGGATCGCCAAGTCCTCAAATCTATTGGACTTTTGATGTTTTAGAGTAAGAGGACATGAAATAGGGTTGGGGTCAGAAGAATCTATTGCTTCATGTTCAGTAGTGCTTGAACTGATTATTAAAGGTCTCATGATATCAAAAAGCTGACCTTGTTTTGAGCTTTGAAAAATACTGCAAGTGGCATTAGCAGATTCCACCACACTTTAGCAAAACTAAGTCTTGAAAACTAAATCAATTATTTAGAATAAATTTGTTACTTGAAACTAACTTCCTCTTTTTAATACGAAAAATAACTGATTTTCCTATCAAATATCTGAATTATTTGAAAATAGGAATGTCAGATCTCTTAGAAAAGAGACAAGTAAGAAATCTAGATAAATTATGTAAGTAGGATAACTTCATTCCTTTCCAATGTGAGGTATGCACATCAAACATTCGAGAGAGATGCTGCAACATTTTGGAATGCATTTATTTAACAAAACGTTTCAATATTCTAATGTTATCTAATTTCATTGAATATATAATCTAAATGCATGTTGGAATCTATTTTCGGTGAACAATAGGACCTACCTATTTAAGAAAATATGGATATTTAGTATCTTGTGCACATCTCATTAGTTTTGTGAGAGTGTGTGCGTGTGTGTGCAATGCATCCATGTACAATCCAAATACATGGCTTTCTATGTTAATTGAAGGTCATGAGTAGGTCCAATATCTGGTCAGCTAGATTATTAGTTGGAAATTTATTTTATCTGGAGTCTGAATTCTTTTTCTTTGATCAATAGTATCCAGAATTTAGAGTCAGTTTTTATTTTTGAGTTTCTATGTTGGAGAGTAATTGTTTGATAAGTAACCTACAATTTAAGTGTTTTAATTTATTAGGTGTGTTCCCCCAGGAAGTCGAGACATTTAAGATAAAGAGTAGGCTTAATCCCTCCATATGTGTATGATGGAGTCAGTGAAATAAGACATCATCGGTTGATATTGTTACTGTGGTTCAATAAAGGTGCGACTGCTTTGCACTGATTGGTGTAACTTCAATGAGCTGAAAGTAATGGAGAAATGGACTCGCTTGGTGCTCTCTCTGATTTTTTGAAACCATGTGCTGGAGTCTTACTGGGAGTTTATTTGTCGTTTGATAGCATTTCTCCTATTTGTAGTTATCTTTAAAGCCCACTTTTCCATTTTTTTTTTCTTATTAGAAGCACCTTGTTGGAGAAAAGGGGTATATTAGGCTTTAAGGCTTCTATGGTCCAAAGAAACTATCATATGCAAACCTTACTTATTTCAGGATTCAGTTTGATTTCTCTGTTTTACTGTTACTCTCTATATCGATAACATTGTCTATTAACTTCAAATTAAAGGAAGCTTGTGTTATGGAGGTGGAGACGTACAGTACAGGATGGAAATGGACTGTGATAAACACTAGTGTGGACCAATGTTATTTTCAAATAATTTGAAAATAGATCCAGCTAATGTTGGCAATAGTGGTCCTACCCATTTCCCTTTCTAGTACGTAGATGATCGAGTGACTCCACTGTAATTGGGATAAGATGAAAACAATGATGCGTGCATAGATGGTTTGGTGGTCTGTAGTTGAGTCTCTCAGCAACTGTTTCTGTCCTAAGTAGGCTGCTATTTGTTTGATTATTCTTGTGTTGAAGTAAGGGAGAAGGCAATGGGTAGTTTACCTTGTGTGCTTGTGATGGAGGTTGTTGTGGAGACTTTAGAGGCCTCAATTGGCTCTCATAGAGTTGCCATGTGCAGTATGCACAATGCCTTGTGTGCTTGTAATGAATCCTATTTCTCCAATTAATTGTTTAAAAATTTTATTTTATTTCAGCTGATGTGGTCTAATGCATTAGCACATTGGTAAGTGCTAAAAAGGTCTGAGTGTGTTGTTTAGTATCTTAATCCATCTGAAATATTAGTAATTTATAGTAGTCTGTTTCTTTATAATTCTTTCTCTATAGGCATTAGAGAAAAGTATAGTTCTGGGCAATAGCAATTGCTGATATCATGGCCTGGTTGGCTTTTTTTCATGAATGCCTTCAGTTCTCCCTTGGCCTACACATGAATATTAAATTGGTATCTAATATGGCTGTTAGGAGTAATAAGTTATTGGTAGTAACAATGGAAAGAGATTGATCAGCCGTCTCTTGGTTTTTCAAGTAAAAGGTGTGACAGTGAGGAGAAATGAAGCCTCTCTTTATTGGTGGATTCATTGTGGTTAACCTCCCCAATGTAGCCTGCCACGCGAAAACAGAGACTTTGAGGGGACTTTGGCACCCCAAATGACTGATGCTGGAAAAACAGAGGTACTATTGGTAGGCAAACCAGATACATAGACCACATTAACATTGAAGAAGCTTTTCAATGCATAGCAAAGAATGCCCTGAAGAGTGGGGAGGATGAAGAAATGTGAGTAAAATATTTACATATATGTTTATATCATATCATCAAATCCTTGCTATAACTAATTCTATACTAATAGGTATTTGATTAAGTTGTCAATTTTTGCTGTTATAATCCAACCATTGAAATAAGGCCACCAATATAAGACTCTGATTATGCTTGGATCTAACCAGATAACTTATATATATGGGTTTTGTTAACGTGTGCTCTTAAGGGCACACCATGGCTCAAGTTTATGAATGTTCTTTCCATCATTAGACATTAGAAAATTTTCAAGATAGGAGATCTTAACATACTGTAGCTCTAGAATGAGCTGAATAGTGGAATGGAATCTTGCAAACCAGAGTATTTCTTACTTAACAGAAATGAATTGCTGCGAGCATTGGACTTGAGACTCACGGCATTGGAAGAAGAGTTTGTTGCTGCTTTCAAGTAATCTTGACACAATGTGGCAGCACTTCATCGTGCAGCATGCCAACTTCGAGATAACAGTCCACAATGTGGCAGCACTGGGTGTGCAGCAGAGTATCTAGAAATGACGGATATGTATTGTGAAGTAACCCTGGCTGGACGAACCAAAGAATTCCTAACACGTGGGCTCCACAAGCTTTTCAGGTGTCTTGGTTGTGTTGAAACCTTGTGAAGATCTACTCCCAATGGCTGAAGATCTCTAGATTGTGCAAAGATGTGTGGATGTTCTCAGCTCTAAGGTATATGCATATACCACCCATGACAGCCACATGTGCATCTTTAAATTTATTTCTCTACAGAAAACTCAAGTTGAAAATTTTGGTATCCATTTTTCACATTATATGTACACTGCTCAACTCTTGCATAAGTTTGCCATTGTTTTGAAACAAATGAAGTCTCTAAGACCCCATTCTTATTTCAAGAAGTAATTAAGTGTTAGGCATAGTTAATATTGCATTCTTATTTCAAGAAGTGATTAGTGTTAGGCATAGTTTCTTATCAAAAAGTAGTTAAAAATAAATAAAATTAATTGTGTGCTTGTGATCTATGTCGGAGTAGGACCTATATCAAATCATGGGTTGATAGCTACCCACATTTTATATGTATAATATACCACTAATTAAGTTGGATATAGAGACTTAGACAGAGAGACAAACTCATCTCTGAAATTCTATCATTTTTTTTTTTTTAAATTTTTTGTTCTTTTGTTTGTAGAAACAAAAACATGTGGAAAATAGCTGGAAGTATGTTTTCGGTGGGAAAATCTTGATATTAACAAGTATGTGTTGAAGAACAGCGTTACAACACATAGCAGAGACCAACTTTAGGTCTCTGCTCGCTCTCATGTTTAATTTTTTTTTTCTAATGGGTTGAAAAATCCAGGCCTGTCTAGCCGCTCTCATGTTCCAACTTTTGGCTGTAATGGCAGAGAGCAACATTGGGGATGGTACATGGTATCATTGTTGTCTCTAGTTCTTCATCAATTATATGCATTAAACTTCAAATATGGTTTGTTTGTAGTTCATTCACACACTAATGAGAGGGAGTTAAATCTTGTCTTGAAATTTGAACACATTTGACACAAAGAAAAACTCACTAATTCGATGAAAGTCCTTGTTATTATGATGTAGGTGCTGCTCCAATGTCCTTCAAGAATCTATGGCAGAACGTTCCACCAAATTGGCAGGGATCAGATCCTTGTGGTGATGGTTGGGAGGGAATCCGTTGCACCAATTCACATGTCATCTTCATGTAGGTCTTTGTTATAATTTCTTTTCTATCACTTAAGTTGGTTCTTCAATCTTTTTGTTTTGGAATATTGAGATACTTACCCAACTGATTTCATCTCAGACAATGATTGAGTATGGGATTGAAAGGTCAGCTGTCCGGAGATATTCAGACTTTGTCCAAGTTACAAGTCCTTTTATGTCTTCTCTTTGTAGTTCACTTTCTTCCCTGTAATAGTAATAGAAGACTAATTCTATTTTAATTTTTCCGAATAAATTCATATCTGATTACCGATTGATCTATGTAGGGATCTATCTTACAACAAGGATCTGACCTATTCCACAAACAATTGGGAACCATTCTAGTCTTCGATGGGAACAATACTGGTCTGGATTTGCTAATTCATACCAAGCACTTGTAAGTCCCAAGTCTTCTTAGTTTGCAATTAATTATTTATGTTATTAATTTTTCTTACTTGCATTGCCAAGGATAAAGAGGTTGGGTAATGTCAGGTTAGGAGGCGGTGTACATATTTCGTCATATATTAGCATAAATTTGATCCATTATTTCATTTTGATCCTTTATGTTGATGGTAATTATTTTGACATTTTCGAATCACGAGCACTAAGCTTTGTTCCATGATTTTACAGTCATTTCGGCAGGAATCAGCTCTCTAGCACAATCCCATCTAAATTTTCAGCTCAAACATGGTTCTGATACATGTGTAAGTTCCATCGAACTGCTTTAATTGATCCAGTTGTTAGTTTCTCATTTGCAGTTTGTAACCTCATGTCGATTCATTATACTGTTTTAGCTTTATTTCACTACCAATTATTTTTACCTTAGCAATGTCTTTTTAAAAAATTTCAGAATTTCAAATGTTTTTCTTTCATTTTGTTCAAAGAAGTCTATTTGAGTGTACTCAGTTTCCTATGTTGGAAATATGAAAATAGGAACTATAATCCTATATGTTAAACAAAACATAAAGAGTAGATAAGAGTTATATCTAATGTTTCACATAAAAGAGCTGAAGATGTTTGGGTCTCAATAGGCTAGAAATATTATGTAGAAAAATAGGTGCAAGAAATAAATATAACAATCAGTTGAGGCACTTAATGGAAAGAAATTTGATGATAAAGAGTGGTATGTTGGGAAAGCACAGAAAAAATCCGAAAAAGAAATGGAACTGAAAGGATGATTTGATCCAAGTGTAAAGAAGACAGTAGACAAATTTCAAGGGGTGAACTTGTATGTGAAGAACTTAGATGATAGCATTGATGACAATAAACTGAAAATTGTTCTCAGAGTTTGGCACAATTATTTCATGCAAGGTTTGTAGCAATGTTCTTTAGGATTTAATTATTAGTGACTAGCTGCACTAATATTTTGGCCATTACTCTAAAATGCTTTGGTTCTGACTTCTTAATAGGTCATGCAAGACCCAAATGGAATTAGTAGGGATTCAGGATTTGTTGCTTTCTCAACTCTTGAAGAAGCAAATTGAGCGGTAAGGTTATATTGTTGTATGCATGGTTTCAAAGCTCGTTTTGACGTCTAATCTCGCTCGTGGATCTTAGCTACTTAACAAGAGATATTATAAAATTTTGTATAAATGTGAACGTGAATCGAGTCTCTAACCACTCATTTACATAAATAGTGATGATAAGGAGGAGAGAAGTTTGAATAATAGTTTCAAATGGATGCACTTGTACCGTTTTTGTACCCATGAAAATCATTGCCCATGAGGCAATATTTTAGAATATCACAAGCACATAATTATTTCTATCCATGCTTTCTTTCTGTGTTTATTTCAAATGTGTAGTATAATTGTGGTTTATGTCCGTTGACATTGCTTTCTCTTTCGCATACCATATTTTTTGCATTTCTCAATCTTCAGAGGTGTTTATGGTATGAAAAAGGTGTTTCTATGTAGATAGGCTCAAAGTCCTTAAGGGAAAATTCTATGCCTTTGTAGGTTACAAGAGGCATTTAAGTAAGCTTATTGAATATTTTGAGGTAAGCCCACATTTTTTACATGAAAAATCTATAGCTATCATATCATACATAATATAAACAAGTAAACTTTTAATGATATTTGACACTGCCAATGCTCTCTATGTTTATCAATTCTTCCATTTATCCAATCAACCATATTAGAAGAGGTCCAGTCCAGTGGAGACCTCATCAATATAAGAATCAAGTGAATACCCCAAAGAACTTCCCACAGTTTCACCAAGGAGGGTATACCCATAGTGTAGAATATGAACTGTTAGAAAAATTCATGAACTTTCTATTAGACCAAGTTTACAAAAAATCTCATGAACTTTCAGAAAATTCATGCAGAATATTGCTTTCTAATTTCAGCATTCTGTGCAGAATTAATTAACTTGTTACTATGGAAACTACCATTCCTTTTTGTCAATATAGTCTTGACTCTTGAATAAAGATGTTAGTTTAAACTATAAACATGTGCAGTTCTTTGGTGATTTACTTATTTATTAGTACGGGATTAATAAAAGTTAGTGAAAGCACCCTCGATCTGCGGGGTGCGCAGATCCGCTTTTGACCCTTGAGGTTTGGGGGTCGCTACCTAGTTGTTAAGGTCTAGGAACCAAGCTGACTCTAAAAAAAGGCAACCTAATCTACGAAAGAGAAAAAGAGTCCGGGGATCACGTTACGAGGTTGGAAGGTGTTAGGCACCAACCCCGCCCGGCCAAAGTCGGTCTCTACTAACTTCCCAACTAAATCACATTGCTAAAAACCTAGATAGAAATAAAAATAAAAAAAAATTTATACCTTTCCGATAGCAAGGATTTTGCTCCCTCAGATCTGATAAAAATAGCTCCTTGTACCGTATTCCCTTATTTCGTTCTGTCTCCGGATTTGACTACGGATCTCCGAGATCGAGGTATTTCCTTGTTTTTAGATCTGAACTCTTCAAGTTTGTTGCGGATTTGGGATGTTTTTGGAAGGCTTTTAGGTGTTTTCTAGGCTAAAATTGAAGGAGGGATGTTAGGTAAGGAGTTAGGACTCCAAAACCAGGGTTTATGGGAGGTTAGGGGGGCTTTTAGACCTACTTCTCTTAGGATTTTTCTTTGATACGAAAATAGGGTGTGGAGGCTCCTATTTATAAAGTTTTTTAGGAGAATTAGGGTTTGATTAGGGTTTCTTTTTAGGGTTTAGACTTTGGTCTCATGAGATGGACTTAGTCTTTAGGGCTTTGACTTAAGGTTTTGACTTTAGTCTTATGAGATTGACTTGATTAGTTTATATTAGGGTTTTGATTTAGGATTTTGACTTTAGTCTTATGAGATTGACTTGATTAATTTAGATTAGGGTTTTGATTTAGGGTTTTGACTTTAGTTTTATGAGATTGACTTTAATACTTGACTTTAGTCTTACTTAATTGACTTTAATACTTGACTTTAGTCTTACTTAATTGACTTTAATATCTTAACTTTAGTCTTGCTTGATTGACTTTAAATTTTTGGAGAACCCCCTCTTTTATATCTTTGATTCTTTGGACCCTCAAATAGTGGGTCCTAAAGAAATATCCTGCGAACCATCAACAATTTTCTTGAAAACCTGATGATTGATCAATTTTTTGGTTTAAATTTTATAATTAATTTTATTAATGTTTCACTTTACATTATTTAATGATTTATTTATTAATTCAAAATTTTTAATTATTCAAATTATGAAATTACTATTTTGCCCTCGGTGAGGATTTTTTACGTTTTAAGTCGTTTTTCCATGTTCCAGGGTGTTTTGGAATCAGTTTTTCGTAAGGAATTCAATGGAAATGTTGGTTTTTGTCATTTATGAAGTTTTTTGTATGAAATGGTCCTAAACTTTATGAGGGTATTTTCGTAATTTTGTCAAATTTTGTGAAAATTGGCGAAGTGGTTTTCTTGATTTCGATTTGTTATTTTATGTGTTTGAGTGGGTTTTCCTAAGCGTAATGCAGGCTCTAAGGTTGTTTGGATGTTAGGGGTATTTTGGTAATTTGGTCATTTTTAGTGATTTTTATAATGAAACTTCTTTTTGATTTGCAAGATGATGATTTCTATGTTTCTGGGGTCGTATTTTCCTAGTGTAGCGTGGTTTCTAAGTTTTGTCAGTTAGAGATACCTCATTCAGATTTCTGAAACATATCTGATAACAAAATAAAGCAATGGAATACACATCCATCATTGGGAATCATTGCGATCGGGTTGACGAGTTGATTAATCAGGCGGATGCAAAAATGAGGTGTCTACAGATGTCCCTCTTTGACAGAGGGTTGAAGCAAACTATATAGTAAATCTATTTTGGTAGATAGTGCGATATCCGAATGCTAAAGCTAGTGACAGTTCATTTTGCAGCCTGATTTAGCAATTCGTCAGGATGTTCGGATCCTTGAGGGTCAAGCTCTCCCCGAATTAAAAGGTTGTCAGGTCCTTGAGCGCAAACTCTCACTGACAGGGTCAGATCCTTGAATTTTAAAGAATTCTCCCTGACTAAAAAGTGCAAATGTGCAAGTATGTGCACTGTGTGAAATTGAGTAAAATCTTAACAAAACTCGAAAAAATTTGAATGATATTTGAGACAAATCTGAACAAAAGTTGAGAAAAAGTTGAATGTTATACTCTACCTACCCTAGGTGAACGAGTAATAAGCTAATTTTTTGAAATTCCTACTCTACCTGCCCAGGATGAAAGAGTAATGAACTAATTTTTTTGGGAAGTTCTACTCTACCTACTCGGAGTGAAAGAGTAATGAACTAATTTTTTTGGGAGTCCTACTCTACCTGCCCAGGGTGAAAGAGTAATGAACTAAATTTTTTTTTTTGGAAAAGTTCTACTCTACCTACTCTGAGTGAAAGAGTAATGAACTAAAATTTTTGAGAGTCCTACTCTACCTGCCCAGGGTGAAAGAGTAATGAACTATTTTTTTGGGAAGTTCTACTCTACCTACTCGGAGTGAAAGAGTAATGAACTAACTTTTTAGGAGTCCTATTCTACCTGCCCAGGGTGAAAGAGTAATGAACTAATTTTTTTTTTTGGGGAAAGTTCTACTCTACCTACTCGGAGTGAAAAATTAATGAACTAAGTTTTTTGAGAGTCCTACTCTACCTGCCCAAGGTAAAAGAGTAATGAACTAATTATTTTGGGAAGTTCTACTCTATCTACTCGGAGTGAAAGAGTAATGAACTAATTATTTTGGGAAGTTCTACTCTACTTACTCGGAGTGAAAGAGTAATGAACTAAGCTTTTTGAGAGTCCTACTCTACCTGCACAGGGTGAAAGAGTAATGAACTAATTATTTTGGGAAGTTCTACTCTACCTACTCGGAGTGAAAGAGTAATGAACTAATTTTTTTGGGAGTCCTACTCTACCTGCCTAGGGTGAAAGAGTAATGAACTAAATTTTTTTTTTTGGAAAAGTTCTACTCTACCTACTCGGAGTGAAAGAGTAATGAACTAATTTTTGGGGGAAGGAACACGAGATTAACCTTGCATTTGAATTTTTTTTATATAATAAAAAGTTGGATTTTATGAAGGTCTGGTAAACATTTTAACTCTCTTTGAATCTGAGGAGTTTTCAAAATTGCTATCAAGAGAGTAACCTTTAGTTCAAAGTTAACATTATCCTTTGGGGTTGAAATTGACCAGGCATTAGAACAAAAATGCCCCTAGTTTGACAAGGAACATTGCACTAGGGATAATTGAACATAATTTGAAAATAAATGCCTCTAGTGTAAGGGGGAAACTCTACTCTTTAGAAAAAGGAAGTGCCCTTGTTATGAAAGTTTGAAATCCTTGATTACCGCAAGCGCAATAAATGTTTAACTTTTAATTTTGACTTTTTATATTGAAGATTTTGAGTCAGGTTCAAAGAAATTGGAACAAAATATTTCTTTATGAAATTTATCATAGAATTGTTCTTTCTCCCCGTCGGTTCACTTAGGGACATGAAACTCTTCAGATCAATCATAGATAAGATACTTGTATCCACTGAGTCTATATTTGGTTCAAACTGGGTATTGAAACTTGATTATTCGAACTTCTGATGTTTTGGCTCGGACTGTCTTTTCAGCTTCTCAACTCAACGGAGATTTTCTTTTTTTTTTCATTGCTCTAAGTTTTGCTTAGATTGCCTTTTCAGGTTTTCAATCTAGCGAGCATGCCCTAGCTTTTGTCTAGATCGTCTTTTTAGGTTTTCGATTTAGCGAGCTTACAATTTTTTCTCTTTTCTTTGCTCTAATTGTTGCCAAGGTCGTCCTTTCAGATTTTCAACCTCGAGCTTGCTTGCCTTAATTTTTGCCTAAGCCGCCCTTTTTTGGGTTTTCAACTTAGCCTAGCCAGACTTTTTTTCTTCTTCTTCCTTTCTGAACTTCTGGAGTTGCTGTCTGATCATGCTTTGTTATCTTCCTTGACTTCTCGCACGTACTTAAAACTGAGGACTTTCATGGGTAAGCTTAGGACTGGGTATAAAAAGAAAGGATTTTGAGGCTCAAAAAACTCGAATGCCCCTTGTGTGGGTATTTCTTTTATTTTGCTTTGAATTTTCTTCCCCATTTTAAAGATATTTCTTTTTCTTTTGAATTTTTTTCCTTTTAGATTTTTTCTTTGTCGAGGAATCTATTTTTTATTTTGATTTGGTCGGGCCTGAAGTAACTTCTCAGGTTGCCTACGTACCCCAAATTTTTGGGATCATACAAAACGTAGTTCGGAACTTCCCTCCTCTAAGTTAGGTGATCAGGCTAAGAAAGAAAAAGGCATAATTTTTCTTTTTGAAAAAGGTTGCAAAAGGGTTGAGAAATGATATATTGAACTAGGTAACAGGAGAATTGATTTGGTCAAAGATGGCCTCCTTAAATGTAGTACCGTTTGATTCGGTCAAGGTTGGTCGGTTCTGGTAATTATATTCCATCATGATCTTGAAGTCTAACAGCTTTTCCAGATAATATTTCCTTAATGATTGAATCTCTCCAATTGGGTTCAAACTTTCTAGGATCGAAGAAGAGTACTCAAAATTATATTTTTTTGGGTAGTCTGATGCTTAGATCCTTGACTTATAAGTGATGAACTTTGATTTTTTTGTCAAACATACGAGTGATTCCTCTCCATTGACAGACCCAATCTGTTTCTAACAATTAACTTCCATCAAGACCTTGAGATACATGATTTTCCCTTTTAACTGGTAAGATTGCTTCCATATCATACTAGAGTAACTCTAGTAGAAGACTGTATTGAAGTATAATATGTCCATAATGCGAATAGTAACTTCTCTGGCCAATCTCGGTGTGATGTGTGATTGACACATTTTCACGATGACTGTCTTGAGACTTTTACTAGCTGTTTCAACTATTCCATCGATTTTAAAATTCTAGCACTGATGCATTTTATAATCCCTCCTCTGACTATATCAGTCTATTCTGGTTGATGTTCTCACGAGATGGGTATATATTTCATGTTGAACTACATTCCAAATTTAATCGACATATTCTCATAGGACCATGTAAACAAGTCTTTTGAATTTTCTGAATAAATTCATCATCTCTTTGTACTCCTCTGGGGATAAGTTAGTTCCAATCTGAATTTCTTGGGAATTATTTTTGTTCAGAGGTCAATGACCTTTAGTTCCTCGAGCAAAACATTTATCTTCTCATCCAAGAGCGGATTCCTTATTAGAGGAATTTCTCTTTGAAGCCAGTTATTAGTTAACTCGTTAATGCGCTCAAGGTATTCAAAAATTTTCTTTATTAAATTAAATTCAAAAGGGGCGACAGACACCTCTATAAACTCGATAAACTAACTCGATTCAATAAGAAAAGAGTAGACTCAATTTAAAGAAGACATGACCTTTATGAAAAAAAAGACTCGAGCTAACCCAAATGACTCATGAAAACTCAAGACAATTACCCACAACGGGCTTGATTAGGACTGAGGACTGAGACATTGATTACAACCAACAGGACTGAGGCACGGTGATCTTCAGGGAACAACTATGCGATATTGAGAAATTTTGAGGTTATTTCTAACTGTTGACTTGGTACTGACGTTTATTCTAACTGATCGGATTTACAACCCTAGTTAGATGATGGACGATTGAGCTTAAATACAATGATAACCATTAAACCTCTTTGAAGGTGAATTTAACTAATTTCAATGTCACCCCCTTGATAACATTTCAAATAAATCCTGAGATTTTATTGAATTTTGTGCACCAATCCATTAAACAATTCATCAACTCAATGATTATTCAGAAGGAAAATAATTTTATTGCACTCTTGAAAATAATGTTTTTATTGAATAACAATTTTTACAATTCTGATTATTTTTTGCAATCATTTTCTTTTTAGAAAAACATATTTTGATAATTTTATGAGGTCCATGCAAAAAACATATTTCAAAAATTTTTCATGCAACAATAGATCTTTTGTAAATCATTTTTTCCTTCATTTTCTTTTCTTTTGAAAAACAATCTTTTCTGGAAAATATTTTCTTTCTGTAAATTATTTGAAAATTTGATTTCCATTTTCAATTTAAATGGCTCGGCCCACCATGATTGTTGGATCGGGATGGACTGGGTCATTATTGTAAAAGAATGGATTCCTTATTGGGTCGGTGCACCCATTTTAATTTTCAAAAATAACATTTTTGATCATTGAGGACAATCATATACTTTAATCTCATCATTCACAGCACTCACATACATTCATCAATCAACAGGTTCCAATCAATAAACAACCCGAGAACACTCACGATAAGTTCGAGTCGTGACCTACTGGGAAGGTTTCTAGACTCTAAGCTTACTACGTGTAATGCATTTTTATCTGGCCACCCTTGCCCAAGCACACCTATATACTTTTCGATACATGGTGACTTGGTTTGATATACTGTATAGGTGATAATCTAAAATCTCAATTCACTTCTCTGAAGTCAAAAACATCCAGTTTGATCTCCAGTTGAGAGGTGGCGCATAATGCTGAGCAAGGGCCCACTTAAATACCTCTCGTCTAGAATAGACGTAGTCTATCCCCCTCGTACAGTAGGGTACATCGGGGCAAGATCTTGCTTAGGCACCAATTTTTACCAAGAAGTGCAATTGATATACTTAGATTATCTTTTATACCTATGGGTATTAGTTAAGAGTTGTAGCTTTCATTAATGGTTTGGCATCCCACGAGGGGACCGACCAGGTACTAGTATTATGTTGGCAATCGGGACATGTGACTGTGTGGCTTACAATAGGTCAAAGGCTTAGGTCGCTCCAGCTTGGGTGCATCAATATACCTCTCAGAATCACCTGATCAGACGGTATTGATGTTCCAGTTTGATATACCCTAAGGTACGTGACTGGAGTTGTGGTTTTCATGAATGACGTCGCATCTCCGAAGAGAACGGGCTACGCACTAGTGCAACGTTGGCTATATGGGACGTGTAAGTGAGTAAAACAGTAAACATGCATGTGGTATGTGCAAAAATATGGTAGGGTATGCCCGGGGCCTTTTTCAAACCAATAGGCCCATAGGCCTAATCATATCATCATAGCATTGATACCACATGAACATTATCCAAAAACACATACCAATCCAACACATCATAAAAAAATAAGCACATCAAGATCACGGCAATTTCAGGTAGGTAATCAACACCAGGACTAATAATCGATTCGAAATTAGAACAAGCATGCAATTTTTAATCTAAATCAATTTTTTTTTTTTTTGTATATGGTCCAATCACAGGGTCACTTTGACGATCCAAAATATTTGAAATCTCAAAAGGTATTAAATTGAGGGCAGAACGACGATTGTTGAGATAAGGAAGCATGATCTCTCTCTCTCTCTCTCTCTCCTCTCTCTCTCTTTTCTTTTTTTTCAATTTTACTTGGCAGACCTATCTAAAAAAAAAAATCCTTAGTTTATAAATTTGTCACTAATAAACCTAATGGGAAAATTCAACTTACCCGACTAACACAATAGGATTTCGAATTTTACTAAGGGTTATTTCGCCAACGTGGTCATTTCATCGGTAATCCATTTCACAGCCTGTATAAATTTGGTGGAAGAAGTTTGGATTCAAGAATAACATGAAATAATTTGTTTACTCATTTTTCTTAAAACTTGTGGAATTCCCTCCTCTACAAGTCTATGAAGATCATGCTTTTAGGTGCCACGTGGTGAGCTTAACAACCCTTAATAAGAAAGAAATCTTATTAAACTAGTGAGGTTAGTCTTTGCTATTTGAGAAGCACATTTGGTTGTCTAGAACGCCTTTCTGATAGGCAAGTGATTTTCATGAATAAATGAAATTTCAAGTAGGACCCATGTGAATGATTAATCATTTTGAATACCCCATTGAAATTCTTATTCAACAAATCAGCATTAATGAATTGAGGGTAAAAAAAAACTTTATAAAACATGCGTCCCACTCAAAGCTTGTTAAGTAAAAATTTTTTTTATTTTTTAACATCAAATGCAGCACTAAGTCTGCCAAGTAAGTCATTTTTTTTTTTTTTTTTTTAAAACAAACCTTGCTGCCAGCAACACACAAAACAGATATTTATTTTTTATTTTTCATTGTTGCTGTCATAACATACATCCAATTTTTTTTTTTTTTTTTAGAAAGAATATGATGTATGCTGCTGTTAGAAACATAACTTTTTTTTTGTTTTTACACATATTGCTGCCAGCAATAGAAAACGCATGCACCACTCACAATTCAAAATTTTTTTTATCATTATCATGTGGCTGCCAACACAACCCAACCACTCAACCCCTTTTTTTTCTTTTCTTTTTTACTAATCAAATAAAAGCACATAATCAAATATAAGACATTAGGTTTATTTAAATCAAGAAAGAAAGAGAAGAATTAACCATAGATCTATCAACACCACAGAGAAATCCTACGGACACACCATATTTTCTGACTCAACCTTTAAACAAAAACTGCAACTTTACGGGCTCTATTACACTATATCATGAACTCACAGAGAGAGAGAGGAGGAGAGAAAGAGAGAGAGAGACGAAGAAGAGAGGCATCACCTCTTTACTGTTTCTTCTTTCTCAAGTCGAGAGAAGAAGATAGAAAAAGTAAAAGAAATTTTTTTTTTTTAAATCGCACACCAGCCATTTTTTTTAAGACGTTGCTATTCCTAATAGCAAATGAGAAAAAAATCTTACTCTTCTAATCCGAATCACAATCTACTGCCGGTCAAAACCAGTAACTGTGAACTCTTGTTTCGATAGATGAAAGGAAAACCGATTCATTAAAGTCGTTCTAGAATGAAAAGAGTTCAAAGGGGGCTGTTGATTCGAAGCTCCATGTCTTTCCATTAAGAAAAATCGTCAATCCTTTGGTTCTTAATCTGATTGGTATGGGAGGATAAAACCGATCATCTCTGTTGGAAAACAACGAAGCTGGGTAACCAGCAACTTGGAGCAATGGTCTCTCTTGTTAGAGACTATGAAAACAAAGGTCTCTCTATTAGAGACAGTGAACAGAAGAGTAGGACGTTTTAAGAAGATGATATGAGCGTAGAAAAGAAACAATTTTATTTGTTACACACCAACCATATCAGCACATTATTATTGTTAAGACGGTGTAAAAAAAAACGCTTCACTTTTGGCACACCAACTACATCAGCACATTGATGTTGTTGACGAAATAAAAAAACTCTCTTTTCTTTTCGTCACACGCCCACAGAACATAAAAAAAGATAAAGATAAAAAATCACAAATTAACAAATAAAAAAAAAATCAGAATCCAATAATTATTATCCCACCCATTCCCTTGCAATCTATCATTAGTTAGGATCTTTTCAGATAGTATTTGATTGAACCATAGGACATCATATGCCAAATCAAGGCACTCAAGATCGAATTGAACGATGTTAATAGAGGATAATTCAGACCCAACAATACTCCAAATAATAAAAAGTGGGTCATTCCCCATGTCATTATCCTTCGATACCCTACATTATTTAGGGTCATTTTGAATGACCCCAAATTGAACCATAACAAAGATATGCCAAATAAAAATATTCAACATCCCAATCAATGATCGATAATAGAGCCAAAAGAATGATAAAAATCAAAATAAAATAAAAATTAAAAATAAAATAAAATAAAAAACTAGGTCCTACTGGCAATGCTCCCATACTTGGGGTTTTTCAAATCTGATCCTCAATGGTCCCCAGCGGAGTCGCCACTGAAAGCGCCTTCGATCCGTGGGGTGCGCGGATCCACTTTTGACCCTTGAGGTTTGGGGGTCGCCACCTAGTTGTTAAGGTCTAGGAACCAAACTGACTCTAAAAAAAGGCAAATTAATCTACGAAAGAGAAAAAGAGTCCGGGGATCACGTTACGGGGTTGGAAGGTGTTAGGCACCAACCCTGCTCGACCAAAGCCGGTCTCTACTAACTTCCCAAATAAATCACATTGCTAAAAACCTAGATAGAAATTTAAAAAAAAAAATTTATACCTTTCCGATAGCAAGGATTTTGCTCCCTCAGATCTGACAAAAATAGCTCCTTGTACCGTATTCCCTTATTTCGTTCTATCTCCGGATTTGACTTCGGATCTCCGAGATCGAGGTATCTCCTTGTTTTTAGATCTGAACTCTTCAAGTTTGTTGTGGATTTGAGGGTGTTTTTGGAAGGCTTTTAGGTGTTTTCTAGGCTAAAATTGAAGGAGGGATGTTAGGTAAGGAGTTAGAGCTCCAAAACCAGGGTTTATGGGAGGCT
Source organism: Akebia trifoliata (assembly GCF_017979445.1). NCBI lineage: Eukaryota > Viridiplantae > Streptophyta > Magnoliopsida > Ranunculales > Lardizabalaceae > Akebia > Akebia trifoliata. Next base: position 24,353 of record NW_028237211.1, on the reverse strand, counting down.
AGGGGGGGGGGCTTTTAGACCTACTTCTCTTAGGATTTATCTTTGATACGAAAATAGGGTGTGGAGGCTCCTATTTATAAAGTTTTTTAGGAGAATTAGGGTTTGATTAGGGTTTCTTTTTAGGATTTCAATTAGGGTTTAGACTTTGCTCTCATGAGATGGACTTAGTCTTTAGGGCTTTGACTTAAGGTTTTGACCTTAGTCTTATGAGATTGACTTGATTAGTTTATATTAGGGTTTTGACTTTAGTCTTATGAGATTGACTTGATTAATTTAGATTAGAGTTTTGATTTAGGGTTTTGACTTTAGTCTTATGAGATTGACTTTAATACTTGACTTTAGTCTTACTTAATTGACTTTAATACTTAACTTTAGTCTTACTTAATTGACTTTAATATCTTGACTTTAGTCTTGCTTGATTGACTTTAAATTTTGGAGAACCCCCCTCTATTATATCTTTGATTCTTTGGACCCCAAAATGAAGGGGTCCTTAAAGAAATATCTTGCGAACCATCATCAAATTTTTTTCTTGAAAGCCTGATTGATCAATTTTTTAGTTTAAATTTTATAATTAATTTTATTAATGTTTCACTTTACATTTTTTAATGATTTATTTATTAATTTCAAAATTTTTAATTATTCAAATTGTGAAATTACTATTTTGCCCTCGGAGAGGATTTTTTACGTTTTAAGTCATTTTTCCATGTTCCAGAGTGTTTTGGAATCAGTTTTTCGTAAGGAATTCAATGGGAATGTTGGTTTTTATCATTTATGAAGTTTTTTGTATGAAATGGTCCTAAACTTTATGAGGGGTATTTTCGTAATTTTATCAAATTTTGTGAAAATTGGCAAAGTGATTTTCTTGATTTCGATTTGTTATTTTATGTGTTTGAGTGGGTTTTCCTAAGCATAATGCAGGCTCTAAGGTTGTTTTGATGTTAGGGGTATTTTGGTAATTTGGTCATTTGGTCATTTTTAGTGATTTTTATCGTGAAACTTCTTTTTGATTTGCAAGATGATGATTTCTATGTTTCTGGGGTCGTATTTTCCTAGTGTAGCGTGATTTCTAAGTTTTATCAGTTAGAGATACCTCATCTAGATTTCTGAAACATATCTGATAACAAAATAAAGCAATGGAATACACATCCATCATTGGGAATCATTGCGATCGGGTTGACGAGTTGATTAATCAGGCGGATGCAAAAATGGGGTGTCTACAGTTAGTGTGGCAATAGTAGCTCTCTTATATTATTTATTTTAAAGTTTTCAATCTGTATAGGTTGGAGGACACAGGTTAAATGTATATATATATATATATATATATATATATATATATATATAATATATATATATATGAACAAAAATTATAGCAGTAGATACAAATTCCGTTTTTATATATTGTTTTTGAAGGATATATAATAATTTAAAAAAAAAAAAAAAAAGAAGCATATTGCAGCGGATCTTAATATCCGCCTCTATATGTGTTATATTTTTTTTAAAAAAAATTGACCTATTGCAGCGGATCTTAATATCCGCCGCTATATGTATTATATTCTATTTATAAAAAAATTGACCTATTGCAGCGGATTTTAATATCCGCTGCTATATATATTATATTGTATTTGTTAAAAATTCGACCTATTGCAGCGGATATTAATATCCGCCGCTAAAGGTACTACCTGCAACAGCGGAATACATTATCCGCTGCTATAGTTAGCGACGGAGGAAACTACGACGGATCTTTGGTTCCGCTGCTCATCGTCGCAATAGCTTTTACCGGCGGAAAAATTACCTTATAGTGGCGGAAAAATCCACCGCTGTAGATCAAAAATGTTGTAGTGAGAGCTGATAGACCAAGAAATCCAATTGGATTGAATGAATTGAAACCATTTGTTGGATGGACTATGATATGTCACTAAGGCAAATCAAGATTCTAGAATCCAATCTAAATGTCCCTTAGTGATTCCATGTAAAAGAGAGCTGATAGACCAAGAAATCCAATTGGATTGAATGAACTGAAACCATTTGTTGGATGGACTATGATATGTCACTAAGACAAATCAAGAATCTAGAATTCAATCTAAATGTCCCTTAGTGATTCCATGTAAAAGAGAGCTGATAGACCAAGAAATCCAATTGGATTGAATGAACTTAAACCATTTATTGGATGGACTATGATATGTCACTAAGACGGTAACTCCTAAGCTTTTGCAATTTGACTAATTCATAGTTTTTCTTGGGTATTATTTAATACAAACAGGAGATTAGCATGGTAGTTACTTGGTCGAATAATTTATATAGGCACCCATAAGATGGATTTGTTATTGAGGCCCTGCTTGGTACACTACAAATCATTTGCATTTGAAGATAAGTTGTAATTTGCAAAGTTTTCCTTCACTTGGTCAATGTAAGATTAAAATTTTAAGGAAAAGAGAATGACCAAAAATAATACAACGGAAGCAACTGGGTTTCGGTATCTCAATCACCCAAATCGTTTATTGATCAATGACTTAGATCTTATGATCCAACTTCATAATAGTTGGATTATGCTTTGGATTGGATCATGTAGGACCTACAACTCACTCAAAAGTAGAAGCCAATAGCTTCAACCCACCAATATTAATAAAACAGTAATTTGCACACGAAGAAATATTATAAAATAGGTGAAATTTGAGTCGAATCAACAACATGTTTGACCATTAATCACCAACAATTTACATAATGTAAGTAGGTCCAAAGAGCCGTGCCACACCTCGTGAAGAAAGTGCCATTAGCATACAAATCATGGTCCGTGCCTATTGTTTCTGATACCACAGAAATTTTGAAACATAAACTTCTTGTTGAGTACTGGTTCAGATCTTCTTTGTTATTGTAACCATCTAGCACTTTAAAACTAGTTGTGATGAAGACACAACTAAGCTTCCACATATTTAGGAAGTAATTGTATAAATAAACAAATAGATTTCTCAAGACAAGTTTTGTTCTCCGAGAATTATCTATTGCAGGCAACCCATTAGAACATCAAGCAGTCCACAGCAACTTTTCCATGAAGTAGGTTGTACCATTGGTGGAGCCGAAGCGCCGAAGCTATCAGTTGCTGCGGATACAATTAAAAAATAAAATTAAACCCACAAACTTACTACAAAAATAAATGATCCTAACAAAGACTTGCTCACCTTGTTCAATCATCTGTATTAAAGAAAAAGGAAATTCTTTTCAATTGAGAATATTTTTCAGCTCATCTAGCACAGCTTTCCTCTTCTCTCAACAACTACTTCAAAGAACTTATTTTCAATTGAGAATATTCTTCAGCCCATCTCCATAGGTTCTTTTCATGACAACCATTGTCGTACTTGACTTCATCCTTATTTTTTAAATTTTGGTTCTATTTATCCGGAAATCATATGGTTAATCAATTTAGATTGCTGGCTTCCCATCTGTCTATGTAAATATTCAAATTTTGTGATACAGAAATGAAATTCAATGGAGAGTTTACAAAATGTGACTGTGTGGGCTAGACTTTCTTTCAGAACTTTCTAACTATTAACAAATGAAATTCCATACTTTATTTGGTGCAGAAAAAGGAAAAAAGAAAAATACCTGTTAGTTATCAAAACCATTGTCTAAATATAGAATTTTAGCACAAAAATCTTTTACAAAATGAAACTTACTTCAAATTTATTCCGTCCACCCATTACATACAAGCTTAGTTAATCTGAACTTAAAGCAAATACAAAAATTAATACAAATCTGAGAGTAAACTTGATAATCTGAGTGAGTTCTCAGATTTGATAAGCAAAATTGGGGAGTGATGGTCTCTTGAAATCTGATTTTGTTTAATTGAATATTAGTTAGCTATAAAAATGAGAAATTAGGGTCTTGGTTTGAAATTGAACCAAAAATTGAATTAAAATCATAGAAATTGGGATTTTGGTTTGAAATCAAACCAAACTTTGAATCAACCCTATAAAAATTAAGATTATACAGAAAAATGAACAAACTATGAAGGAAAACAAAAAATGCAGTAAAATCTAGGGTTTAGGGATCGATTGAAGAGAAAAATTAACAAAATATGTATAAAAACATACTTAAATTTTCAAGGTCGAAATCAGATTGGATCTGTTTAGTTGAACCCTCACGCGTTTGAGAGATCAAGAGAGCGAGAGATCGATAGAGAGGTAGAGACGCAAAGAGGCAGAGAGAGATCGACAGAGATACATCTATCGAGTATGAGATGAGAGAGAGACAGGCTTCGTTTTCGATTTGCAGACGAGAGAGAGAGAGAGAGAGTGAGACTTTGTTTTCGAGTGTCGATTCCTTCTCTACTAAAGCAATCAACGGAGATGAGAGAGAGAGTGTGAGGCTTCGTTTTCAAGTTTCAGACGAGAGAGAGAGAGTGACAGGAAAACGAAGACTAATTTTGTTTGAGACGAGAGATAGAGAAGACGAAGACAGATTTCGGGTGGGTGAGTGAGTACAACGAGAGTGAGTGAGTGAGTTAATAGAGTATTAAATTGATTTCGGGTGAGTGAGTGAGTGAGTACAGCGTGAGTGAGTGAGAAAACGAAGGCAGATTTCGGGTGAGTAAGTGATTTTGGGCGAAATAAACATTATATTGTGAAGGTCAAACTTTGACCGTCACAAAAAGTGGTTGTGGTAGCTAATATTTCTTGTAGTGAGTTGTATGAGGATTTTCATTTATGTAAACATGCATATATTGTACAAGGGTAGAAAACTCGACTCGAAAACTATGTGAACTTATATTGGTGCCAATTTACTTTTATATTCTGTTTCTCATAAGAATATACACTTGCTTCAGCTTTTCAACTTTATATAGACATTATATACACCTACACATCTACTTAAAAACATACTGTTTTATAGCAATCTGATACATAAGGATACTAAACATGCATATTTACTTTCACAGTTGGCTTTGGGTATTGTCGGCGTAGTATTACATTAATTAGTTATTACTAGTAGATGAAGAGCTTCATATATGTTTCAGTTTTGGTATACATTGTCGATCCAATGGTCTATTTAATAAAGATTGGGGTTCTAACAAGGTCCTATAATGTAAAATCTAAAAGCACACCACATAGAGTTTAAGTACAACCAACATACTGAAATAAACAAAACACACCAGCACACTTAGCCTACAACCAAACAGTTTACTCATAATCAGAACTAGGTGCAGCTCTAGCTCGAGCACGTGCACGCTTCTCCTCATTATATGCCAATAACTGGCATTGCTGCTCAATGATGATCTGCTGATCATCCTTAATGGCTTTCTGACTTGCTTGAATTTCCTTGTAACGTGAGTTGACATTTTTCAAGCCTTTGAAAATTTTAGAAAAAGCCGTACGATGGCCTTTTTGAGGCACTTGAGCGAGCTAAGTATCATCATCAAAATCTGGACTTGGAGTACGAGTCTCCTCCTTTGCATGCTCATCGAATTCTTCTCCTGCTCTTCCATACCCATGCGGACTTTCATGTTCTTGCTCCTGCATAAATTCTGACTTCCATTAACCGTGAACACATGTTTTTAAAGCTCGGCCGCCCAAAAATTCTTTGATACAGATAAGGCGCACTTGTGGTGCTAAATCAACAAGAGAAATGCCTAAACGGTGTTGGAGGAGGCGGCAAACAAGGTAAGGAAGGATTAAGGATCGGTGTTTGTTGGACAAGGCATCGATGAGAGATTTCAAAAAAAGATGGTTCATGCAAAACGTGGGATCTCTTATTTGGATGGCATGAAGGAAGTACACGTGTTTGTTGTACAATAAAGTAGAGTTCTGAGTGTCAAGGACGTTGTTGGCAAGCGATCGCCAACCGAAATATTGATCTTCAAAAAGACTACTTGACTTAAATGCACCATCTTCTATACGAATATTCCAGAAGGCCTAAACATGAAAAATAATAATCGAAAGTGTAGAATGGCATGCATGTACCTGACTCAACTAGAGGAATTCCAAGAACTGCTTCAATGTCGGATCCGTCAATGGTAAATTCAATACCATTAAACTTGACTTTGATGGACGGAATTAAAGGAGAGGCGGAGATGAAGGAACGATAGAAGATCCAAACGGCTTCTTCATTAAATTGTTCAATACCATTATAAAGGAGAGGGCCCCATCCACGCCGAACAATTTCCTCACCGAACGAGAGGATTGTGGAGTGGTGACGTGGCGGCAGAACGCGGTGCAACTTTCGCAGTGTGGTCACTTGATGATGGTGATTGTTTTGGTATTTTTGAAAAAAATTTTGGTGATTTTGGTGGTGGAGTAAAGAAGAAAAATGAAAAAAGAAGAAAAAATGGAAATAGAGGCTAGAGTGATGGAGAAGAAGAGAAAGAAATGGAGAGAAAAGGTGTTGTAGGATTTAAAGAATATCCAAAATTTTCTAGGAAAATAAATTTTCGTTCATGAAAAACCCTTGGAAAATAAATTTTCCACAAAATTTTGGAAAGAAAAATAATTTTTCTAGGAAACTGTCTTGCAAGTGATAAGGTCTTAAATTTTCTAAGAAAATAAATTGTCCCTCATGGAAAATTTCTGGAAAAAAAATTTTAGAAAGAAAATAATTTTTTTGATAAAATTTCTTGCAAGAAAGTTTAAATTTTTTACACTTTGTAAACCTTTCAAAAGTGAGAAATATGGAGAAAAAGAAGGTGAGTGAAAGCGAAACGAATTTACAGAATATTTACATGAATCAAGGGTTGTCTCCCGAAGCAGCACTAAGTTTAATGTCTTCAGCCAGACAGAGCTAATCCTGGTACACAGGATTACTCAAAAACGAGTCTTTTTCTTGAGAATTGGGAAGATGCTGAAATAGTTTCAGTCTTTGAACATTTACGTGGAAAATGTTTCCATTGGCTGGATTGAGTAACTCGATGTTTCCATGAGGGTGAATATTGTGGACCAAAAAGGGTCTTGTCCAGCGGAATTTCAATTTTCCTGGGAACAAATGCAGGCGAGAGTTATAAAGGAGCACTTTCTGCCCTACATGGAAAGATTTTCTCTGAATGTGCTTATCATGCCAGACTTTCGTTTGATCTTTGTATAGTTTTGCACTATCGTAAGTATCGTTCCGTAATTCTTCCAACTTAGTGAGTTGGAGCTTCCTAAGTTATCCGGCTTTCGCTAGATCAAAATTCAAATGTTTGATTGCCCAATAAGCTCGATGCTTGAGTTCAACTGGCAGACGATAAGCTCTACCGAAAACTAACCGATAAGGGAACATTTCTATGGGAGTTTTGAACGCTGTTCTGTAGGCCCACAAGACATTAGATAATCGTAAAGACCAATTTTTTTGAGTCGGATTGACGATTTTTTCAAGAATGATTTTGATTTCACGATTAGAAATTTCGACCTGCCCATTCGTTTGTGGGTGATACGGAGTAGCTACCTTATGAGTCATGGCATACTTGCGCATCAAGCTTCTGAAAACTCGATTACATAAATGTTTCCCTCTATCACTGATGATGGCTCGAGGAGTACCAAGTCGGGCAAACACGATGTTTTTGAGGAATTGAACAACAACCTTATGATCATTGGTATGACAAGCTGTGGCTTCAACCCATTTCGACACGTAGTCGACTGCGACTAAAATGTATTGGAATCCGTGTGAAATGGGGAAGGGACCCATGAAGTCAATGCCCCAAACATTGAAGATTTCGATGATCAAAATTGGTTGTTGGGGCATCTCATTTCTTCAACTGATTTTTCCTAAACGTTGACATCTATCACAAGATTTAGCAAAGAAATGGGTGTCACGAAAGATTATGGGCCAATAAAAATCACACTGTAAGATTTTGACTGTCGTTTTCTTTCCTCCAAAATGCCCGCATCAAGCGTGCTTGTGGCAGAACTCAAGAATATCATTCTGTTCTCTCTCAGCAACACTCCGACGAATTATCTAGTCTGAACAGTATTTAAATAAATACGAATTATCTCAGAAGAACCATTTGGCTTGGACAAGGAAGTGCAGACGAATTTGTTTACTCTAAGAGGTGGAAGTTAGACCTGTCACCAGGTAGTTAACAATGTCAGCATACCAAGGTGTGTCAGAATTAGAAATTGACATGATTTGCTCGTCAGAAAATTTTTTAGAAATTGGGAGAGAGTCAAAGAGAGTTTCAACTACTAGCCTAGATAGGTGGTCTGCAAACACATTCTCGCATATTTTTTTGTCTCAAATTTCGAGATCAAACTCTTGAACAAGAATGATCTATCGTATCAACCTCGCATTCACATCCTTCTTAGCAAGAAGGTATTTCAGTACTGCGTGGTCAGTGAAAATGACTACTTTGGACCCTATGAGATAGGAACGAAATTTATCAAAGGCAAAAACTACTACTAGTAGTTCCTTCTCAGTGGTGGAATAATTGAGCTGGGCATCATTTAACATTTTGCTGGCATATTGAATGACATGGGGGAATTTTTCAACTCGCTGCCCAATACAGCACCTATAGCGTAATCAGATGCATCACACATCATCTCAAAGGCTGATAAACAGGCAGAAGAAAACTCGAAAGTAGTGTCTTTGGCTAATAGCTCACACAGAGATTTTGAAATATTTCCAAAGTCTTTGATGAACCTTCTGTAAAACCCTGCATGCCGTAAGAATGAACGAACTTCTTTCACAATTCTAAGTGGAGGTAGATTTGTAATAAGATCGACTTTAGCTTTATCTACCTCAATTCCTTTTTGGGAATAATATGTCCTAAAACTATCCCAGAGGTAATCATGAAGTGACACTTCTCCCAATTCAGCACGAGGTGCTGCTCTCGACATTTTTTCAAGACTAACGTTAAATAATCTAAGCAGTCGTCAAAAGTCGACCTGAATACAGAAAAATCATCCATGAAGACTTCAAGAAAGTCTTCGACCATATCAAAGAATATACTCAACATGCACCTTTGAAAGGTGGCAAGAACATTTATATAGCCCAAAGGGCATGTGTCGATAGGAGAAGGTCCCAAATGGACAGGTAAACGTTATTTTTTCTTGGTTTTCAGGAGCAATTGGGATCTAGTTGTATCCCGAATATCCATCAAGAAAACAATACTAGGCATGACCGGCTAAACATTCAAGCATCTGATCGATGAATGGGAGAGAAAAGTGATCCTTACGTGCCATCGTATTCAGTTTCCTGTAGTCTATACAAACTCTCCATCCGGTTTGGACAGGAGTAGGTATATGTTCATTGTCCTGATTGGTCACAATTGTGACATCTGATTTCTTAGGGACAACTTGAACTGGATTAACCCATTTACTATTGGAGATGGGGTATATAATATCCGCATCTAAAATTTTGATAACCTCACCTCGGACTACTTCTTATAACACCGGATTGAGTCGTCTCTGTGGTTCTCTCGATGGTTTAAAATTTTCGTTAAGATGGATCTGATGCATGACCACAGAAGGACTAATGCCTTTAATATCGACTATGGTCCAACCAATAACTTTTTGATTTTCGTGCAAAACGTCAAGTAATCAATTTTATTGTGATTTTTCTAGAGTAGGGGAGATAATAAAAAAAAATGTTTCAGCATTACCCAGAAATGCATATTTTAGCGTATCAGGCAATTGCTTTAACTCAAGCTTTGGAATTTTCTCAACTATTGGGGATGACGAGAGAATGAAAAGACTTTGGATTTTTGGCTGCCAATCCATCATAGGGACGGATTCAAGAAGAGAGTTCACCTCCCTAATGGATTTCTCAGTATCGAACTCAATGCCTAATGGTTGTGAATTTGATTTTCTAGAAGGTCAAGATATCGGTGATGAAATCCGATTCTTATCTTATGGTGCCATCCTCGTAAGGGTGCCCTTATTACTATGTGCGATTTAAAGTGTACAGATTAGTCACTCAAAAGTAATACAGAAACTCACTAACGAGAGATGCATGAGTGTTTCAAAAATTTACCTCTCATTCTAGATGGGGGATGATCAAGTTGAGTCGACTCGGGCCACCAACACCAAATTTGGTGTACGAACCCAAGGGGCTGAGATAGTTTCATCCCACTATCGTCTGTCCCTAAATCTATTATAATCCGAACCCCTTTGGATGAAATTAAAATTTAATGCAAATTCAAGTTCCTAATACAATTTGGTTTCTAAAATAAAAATAGACTGAAAAGAAATTTGGAAATTGCTGATCTTTTTGGTGAGGGAACCAATTCAGTGGATAAAAGTTTCACGTGTCGCCTTTCGTCAAGTCCTTCACTTGAAAATAACAAAATTATTCCAATCAAAATGCTAAGGCAAAACCAATATGCCCATTATAATGTTCATGATGTCAGAAACTTATTCAACAAAATTCAGCAAAAAATATTACCACGTCACCGCGGAGCACTAGCGAGCTACTACTGAGCGATAAAATTTTGACGAAAATCGAATTTTCAAATTAGAATTGGTTTCTGATATCCTAAGGATTGTAATGAAAATTTTTTGAAATTTTTTTATGTTCATTTGGCTTCTGTTTCAAGCAAAACAAGTTTCGGTTCTGTTTCAAAAACTGTTTCGGACTTCTTTCCGAATTGAAAATGAATCAACTCGTTGTCCCCGACAGTGGCGCCATTTTGATCGATGTAAAACTTGCTGTGTAAAATAGAGATTAAAATATAGACTATGGGTAAGTTGGGATTCAAATGTTCATTCGGTTAAAAACCGAAACAGAGTTTTCAAACAGATTCTTTAAAAACAAAACAAATTTGTTACACAAATAAAATGAAAACTAACTTGCAATTAAAATAAGAACAGAAATTAGAGATTAAAAATCTAAGAGAGAGAACTTAGAGAAGTCAATCAAGCCTTTGCAAATCAACCATAATGTAGATAAATTCTGAAAATAACTCAATCCATGGAGCAAGTCATTGCTCATGGATCAGAAGGTGGAGAATTAAATCATTGAAAGTAATAAAAAACTATTCATGAAAATCCTAATCTGATTGCTTATATTCTGATTCTTCATAGAGCATAGCCGTTCTCGAACTTATCTAAGTAATGGCTATCAAAGTTGAATCAGAAATATAGGCTAGATTACCTTAATTAGAGGAGAGTTTTCAGAATAATAAACATGTAAGTAAAATAAGAATCTAAAACTACATTAAAGGAATAAATTTGCTCTGGCTTTCTTAACTTCTCTAATTAGAATTTAGCCAATCATCGCAAGAATTAAAGTTGCAGAAATTAATAAAAGAAAAGAAAAGATAGGTGAAGAAGATGATGCTGCACTCTAATTCTTCTTTAATAGCTCTCCAAAAGAGTTACAGAAAGTACTAAAGATTGGATCACTCTTGGTGTTCTCACTACACTTAAGAGTTATTTCTCAAAAATTAAGAAATCAGATAATTACAAAGAGAAAATGAAAAATTAAATAAGAAGAGAAGGGCCCCTTCTTTGAAATCAACCCTCCAATTTATAACATTCGTAATCGGGTCATTATGTTGATTTGGTGGATGATTTGATTCAAAAAACCCATTCCGTTACAACCACCGAAACATTTGGAAACTTTTGTACAAATCTCGAGGACAAATTCCTCGAGATCACCGTCGAGCACTCAAGTCCAACCACGGTGCAGTGACGTGGCGGCCGAATTCCTCGAGATTTTGTTGGATGCCTCCTTTTTGCTCGCGTATTGTAACCGTCTTTGTTTCGCGATTTGATAACTTCCACATGCGCTTTATTTATCTACAATTAACAATAATATCTCATTAGCTCTATTAATTTGGATAAATAATTTAATTTTATAATTATTTAAAAGAACTAGCATTTATACGATGAAAATCTTAGTGTAATTACGGTCCCAATATCGAATATTTGGGACCTTATCAATAATCTTCTTATAATCATGGTGTTCCAAAATAGTACCAAACAAGTTTCATACCATTTTTTATGAAATTTTTTTCACTCACAAAGCTCACAGAAATTTGGGATCCACCAATCACATTAACCGCGCGGGTTAAATGGCATCCCTAATTTACAAAACTACCCTTCTTAGTTACAAAACTACCAACGTGGCGTGTACCGAAGAGTCTATGACCACCATGAGCAAAAAAGCACTCATTTTTTATTCTAGCGGACTTCCAATTCTAATTGTTTTGAGAATCACTTTTTTAGTTAGAACCAAACTTAATATCGGATTTTAGAATTGCGTTACAAGCAAAAATCAAAAATCAAGATTCTGGAGTCCAATCTAAATGTCCCTTAGTGAATCCATGTAAAAGAGTGCTGATAGAGCAAGAAATCCAATTTGATTGAATGAACTTAAACCATTTGTTGGATGGACTATGATATGTCACCAAGACGTCAACTCCTAAGCTTTTGCAATTTGATTAATTCATAGTTTTTCTTGGGTATTATTTAATACAAACAGGAGATTAGCATGGTAGTTAGTTGGTTGATTAATTTATATAAGCACCCATAAGATGGATTTGATATTGAGGCCCTGCTTGGTACACCACAAATCATTTGCATTTGAAGATAAGTCGTAATTTGCAAAGTTGTCCTTTACTTGGTCGATTTAAGATTAAAATTTTAAGGAAAAGAGAATGACCAAAAACAATACAACGAAGCGACTGGGTTTCAGTATCTCAATCACCCAAATCGTTTATTGATCAATGACTTAGATCTTATGATCCAACTTCAGAATAGTTGGATTATGCTTTGGATTGGATCATGTAGGACCTACAACTCACTCAAAAGTAGAAGCCAATAGCTTCAACCCACCAATATTAAAACAGTAATTTGCACACGAAGAAATATTATAAAATAGGTGAAATTTGAGTCAAATCAACAACATGTATGACCATTACTCACAAACAATTTACATAATGTAAGTAGGTCCAAAGAGCCGTGCCACACCTAATGAAGAAAGTGCCATTAGCATACAAATCATGGTCCGTGCCTATTGTTTCTGATACCACAAAAATTTTGTAACATAAACTTCTTGTTGAGTCCTGGTTCAGATCTTCTTTTTCATTGTGACCATCTAGCACTTTAAAACTAGTGTTGATGATCGTTGACACAACTAAGCTTCCACATATTTAGGAAGTAATTGTGTAAATAAACAAATAGATTTCTCAAAACAAGTTTTGTTCCCCCTAGAATTATCTATTGCAGGTAACCCATTAGAACATCAAGCAATCCACAGCAACTTTTCCATGAAGTAGGTTGTACCATTGGTGGAGCCGAAGTGCCGAAGCTATCAGTTGCTGTGGACACAATTAAAAAATAAAATTAAACCCACAAACTTACTACCAAAATAAATGATCCTAACAAAGACTTGCTCACCATGTTCAATCATCTGTATTAAAGAAAAAGGAAATTCTTGTCAATTGAGAGTATTTTTCAGCTCATCTAACACAGCTTTTCTCCTCTCAACAACTACTTCAAAGAACTTATTTTCAATTGAGAATGTTTTTCAGCCCATCTCCATAGATTCTTTTCATGACGATCATTGTAATACTTGACTAGATTTTGTGGAATTATAAATTTGGTATTTAAGAAAACTAATTTAGCCAAAGGTATTTTAAAGAAGGATATTTTGAAAATTTTGAAAAGTAATTAAGGTGATTATATCTCTGTACGATTGCAATTTTAATATTTTTAACCCAAAAACCTTAAATATAAGGATGGGGGTATTTGTGGGACTCGAATTTTGGTGTCAAATCACTGCTACTCCTTCTCATTATAATAATAGATAATAAATATAATAAATAAAAAAAGGCATCGTTTCCAATTTTTGCCTTAGGCCTCAACTTGTATCGAGCCGACCCTGGCCCCTGGATACGCACACTCTAGCCAAACTGAATCCATGAAGACATCGCCGAAAATCAATTGAGATAATTACGAAACTGTGGGTCTGAAGTGTATATATGATGGTGAGGTTGTAGTTTTTTAATTGTGATATTTACATCGTTGAAATGAAAATGTCCCCTCAACATGATCGCCTACATCGGATGGAAATCCTCGATCACCACTTTAAAAAACGACAAAAGCCATACATCATCTATGTCATTATGTGTCACAAATTTGATTACACCACCTTCCAGACCGGGTTTGTAAATGGACCGGTCCAACTTTTTGATAATTTTTCACATAACCCTTCTACAATTTGGTGAATATTTGAGATACCTCATGTGTTTTAAAATTGATTACATGCCCCTCAAACTTTGGTATTCTCTTACAAACTAACAGAAAATGATCAAACTTTGTATGATTTTAGCTGCTGGCGAAGTGTTGAATACTTCATTACCTAAGGTTTTCCATTAGCTTGAAAATCGGTGTCATGAGTGGGGTCAATGTAATATGAGGGTCGAACCAATCCACTAGCTTCAGAAAGAAAGTTAGCTTAGGGCACCAAGTCTCGTTCGGGCTTAATCCATGCTTTGAAAATGAACATCCACTAAATTCTTAAATTTAAATTTCAAATTTAAATCTACAAGGAAATTTCCTTATTTATTTATTTATTATTATTATTTTGTGTAAAAGTTCTTTTTTTTATTTATTATTATTATTATAAAAGTTCTTAAAACCTTATAATCTACATCATTCTGTGACACTAGATCATGTTTTTGAAGTAGAACTAACCTGATTTTAGGAAGAAACCTAATTTATTGAATATTGCATATTTGGGTCCAACTGGTTAGACCCACCAATTGGACCACTTTGGATTAACCCATTCATTCATACGGATCAATGATCGGTCCGATTTTTAAAACATTATTTTTACCGAAGACAAGATGGAAATGTTATTAGTTTGAAAACATGGGGTGTATCTCAAAAATACTCCAAAATGCATAGGGGTATTTCAAAATCAATATTTTAATAATTGTATCAAACCAAACCAATGGTAGATCAAGTTCTTCAAGATTTTCTAAAAAAGTGGATGAATCATGGCTTTTTGCGAATATTGGTTTAAGTGAAAGAATCGTGCTAGAGTGACCTCAAGTTGGAACCTCATATTGCACTTCTTGACGTGAAAGTGGATAGGAACCATATATGTTTTTTCACTCGTATCTTGATGAAAAGCATCTATGGTTCCCATACCCTTTCACGTCAAGAAGTGCGATACGAGGTTCCAGTCTAAAGTCACTTCAGCATTATTCTAAGTGAATAAATGAAAGTAATTTGAGAAAGAAAGTAGACATATTTTCACTAATATTAGTAAATATAAATTGGTCCAACCAAATTGAATCGAAGTATAATCATTCCCAGACAAATTTTATTCATTCTCGCATATCATCGAGACAAATTGAAAGTGATCACATCTAAATTTTTGAAATAAGATGTGTTTAAAAGAGACATGAGAAAGGATTTTTTTGGTACTTCAAAACTTTTGTAAAAGAAAAGGTCCTGTATTAAGAAAGCAAAAGTTTACCAAATGGATTATCAAGTTATTGTCCAAAAGCATAGGGGATTTTTAAAAAAAAAGCCCTCCTGCAGGTGCATTAAGTAATTTTACCTAAATTTCTAATAGTCATTGATTGAATTTTAAAAACATTAGTCTAAATCACATTTCAAAAAATATTCAATAATGAATGCTCAACTGTCCTCATGTTAAGCCAATTATTTCATTGATCCATGATTTCTTATTTACAATAGATTTATGTATGAAAGTAGTACAAGTTGGCCTCCTGAGTCCTGACTTTTTCTAGTTGACCTTGGTTGTACATGAATATCAAAAAGACATAGGTAGCGTTTGGGAATGAGTTTGGAATTGTTTCATTTAAAAACAAGAAGCTGTAAAAAAGAAAGAAGTAAAATAGCCCAAATTTTATAATAATGCTTCAATTTTTTATGTAAGAGATTTTATGTTAGAGTCATCCCAATATAATTGGTTAGCAAAAAAAAATTGTTTTATACTAAAATGGTCAATTAATCATAAATAAACTTAGCATACTTAACAATCAAAGAGATTATTTAACAGAAGTGCTTGCGGTAGAAGCTCTCTGCGTTCCCAACTTGTGTTAGGTGGCCCCAACTTGAATTGGATCACAACTCAAAAAGCATGTGAAAGAAGTCTCCATTTCTAATCGATTATTGTATAACCACTGTGTTTTTAATCTGACCCAATATTTCTTTGTTTATGAAAAAATCATACTTGGTCTGTATTTGGTTGATGTGGCGGATGCATAGAACTATGGATCTTTTTCTTCCGGGGTACACAAGGAAAAAGTCTTCAGTTTTGTGCACTTGTCACGTCTGCGTAGCGCCAAATGAATACAAAACAATTACACAACATACTTTATTAATAGGGGATGTCTTCAATACGATGTGCCCTGCATTGGGTCAATTTGGATTCTATGAAATCTTGGATAGTTGGTTGATGTTATGTCTGATTGACCAACCTCATGACACCATGTGTATTGAGGGCTTTCCTTACATGGATATTGTGTAAGTAGGAGATGGCCTAAGTACACACACAATGTGCAAAAAGTTCATATTTGATAGCCTTGGACTGTCGAATTTCATAAAACTTGATGGATCATGGCCTCAAAATTTTCATTGTCGAATTTTTTCTTCTGACATGTCAAAATCTTCAAATTAATGGAGGATGAGAGAACTTCCATAGTTCTAGGTCGTTGAATCTAGGGAACATCACAAATTACGAAGGCCTAGGGCCGTCAAATTTTGGTTTCTAAAATTCATGGGCCTTGGCCGATCAAATTTTCCTAGAGAATTTTTCAATTTTCACATAATGACACAACTTTTTAGATTGATCAATTCGGATTCTTTGAAATCTTGGATCGACTTTTCTATAAGCAAAAAAAAAAAAAATCTCTTTTTCACATGCTATTTACCATTTTTTTTTAAAAGTTTTCTTGGAATTGCTTCATGCAAAAAGGAAGAAATCAAAAAATAATAAAACAACCCTAATTTTATAAGGACAATGATATTAACTTATCATTATGTTGTTATGTCAAAATAAACTCCATAAGTTATTTTATTGTATAGTGTGATTTTACAATAAAATCACTTATTATGTTTGTTCATAACATAATGGTGGGGTAATATCACAGCCTTTTTACAATAATATTTTAATTTTTAATGTAAGGGATATTACAGTCATCCCAATATAATTTATTAACAAATTCATTGTTTTATTTTAAACCAATAACCACCTGCCTAAAATTAATTTAATTAAGAGTCGTGATAATCTGACTACCCGATGTGGCAAATTCAATCTGACTATCCAGACGTAACAAGCTAGGGAACCGTAGATCTGCACTCCTCGGGATACATGACAGCACTTTCCCATAAAAAAGTGTATCTTGAGGGAACCGTGTAACCCTAGGAGCACAAATCTAAGGTTCCCAAACTTGTCACATCAAGTAATCAATTGAATTTGGCATGTTAGATAGTCAGATTATCACGACTCTTGAATTAAACTTATCAACGAAAACCAACAGAGTTTGTTTAACACAAGTACTTCCAGTAGAAACTCTACATACATTCCTAGAGCAAACATGTGTTTGGATCATAAATTCAAAGCTATTATTAGGAAAATGCAGGAGCGACACAAACGGAGACACAAAGGTGACAAAAATGATGTGGTGGCGTGCACACAACCGTAGATGGTTTTTACTCGTATCTCACAGAAAAGCATCTATGTTAATATACACACCACAACGAGTTTTTGTCACCTTTGTGTCTCCATTTGTGTCACCCATGTACGACTCCCATTATTATTGTACAACCATTGCTTTGACTCAACATTTATTTCTTTTTAAATACAATATAAGTAGTGGCCTCACATGCTATTATTGCATTTCCACAAAATCGTCATCAGTGATTGTGTTGGCAAGTCTTGTTGAGAGATGGCATGGAACCTCTAATTCTATGTTACAAAACCACTTCAACATCAATCAACTATGGGCATTTATCGTTGATACCAGGGGTTACATCTCGTTACCGTATGGATCTATCTCTGCACCATAGATTCTTAGTGGAAATTTGATCTGGTTTTTTAGATTCTGATTGGAGATCCTGGCTGATTTTAAATTGTTAGTCAGACCATGGAAATTATTTCTAAATTTAGAGTTTCATTTGATTACATTAAGCCAATTTGCTTATAATGCCAACTTTAGCTATCTGGAAAAGTCAGAAACACAAGTTAACAAGATGTTTTTGGGCATAACAATGCACAATTATTATTTTAACAAGTTAACCAGTGTTTTTGGCATTAATTACGTGCAGTTCTAATATTTTATAGTAGAAACAAGGGTAAAGTATACATTTTGTGCAATGATTTCTAGATGCCCCTTTCTACATATGCCCCCCCATCATAGAACCGTAGCCCATTTGCCTTGGGATACGTAAAATCATAATTTATTTATTTATTTATTTATTTTGGTAACATGTAGCATCTAAATTTGCACGAACCAATTAGGAATTTCCAGAAATCTTAAATTGGTTTCAATTAAAAATATAAAATCCTTTAACGGGCCCATATTGCATAAAAATGGTTATTTAACACATTTCTTTATACATACATGCATCATCTCATATTATTTTTGCATGCCTAAGTCTTGTCCCTAATCCAATCTAATTTTATACCCTCTTTCCTAATCATGAACCAACCTAATTTCGTACCCGCTTCCTAATCCATATCCACTCAATTAACCAATCCATTATCCATACCCTAACCCAATGTCAAGCCCATTTTCAAACCTAATACAAGTACCCAAAGCCATCCTCAGTCCAAACACCCAAGTCATTTTAAGTCCATAACTCAAGTCCAAAACAAAATCCATACCAAGTTCATTCTAAGTCCATGCCCTTACACCTCCTCCCAAAAGAGGACACATGGTGGTCTCCTATAAGTCCCAATGCCCAATACTCAAATCTAATTGAAAAGTCAACTCCATCGTGAAAATCCAAGAATGCCTTCGTCAAAAAGTGTAATCAAAGTCAAAAAGACACTTTGATTTTTAGTAAAAATCATTGAAGTTGGGAAAACTTCCAATCTTACCCTCAAAAGATGAGAATTATCAAATACATATATGAAGCTTTCCCATTAGTCCATTTCAAAATAAATCCACCATTGCTTTATTAGTTATTTACAAATGAGCCAAAGTCTACTTTTTACTTACCAGTTCATCTTTATACATGTCACTCCACTTCTCATCCTCCCAAAAGTATTTTTATTCTTTCACCTCTATTTATCAAAAAATCAAATACCAAAAATATTTTTATGATTTCTTCTCACAAATTCCACCCTTACCCTAATAAAAATGAAAATCAAAAAAAAAAACAACCAAAATCTCATGTTCATTCTGCTTATTTTTAAGGTTTGACCACTTTATCCCTAAAAATTCTTCAAGAACTCTATAAATAACTTCATTCCCTATGAGCAATTTATGTTGTCTAGCTCCCATCTCTCAACCTAAATTCTACTAAAAATTATACTTCATCTCTCTAACTTTCTTTCAATCCAACCTTCAACTCAAGAATTCTCATCCATCTCTCAATCTTTAACAAACAACTATTATCCTCTCTAATTATCTACCATTAAATTCATCTCTCAAGACTCAAGTTCATTCAAGAACATCAAGGAACAAGGTGGGTGTAGATTAAGTTTATTTTCAAGCACTTACATCTTCTACTTCTAACCTTTCATTTACTTTATATTCTAGAAATTTTTTAGGATGCAATGCACATCATCTCCAACTTTCGATAGGTTGAACTTAGGTTCAACCGAAAGGATTGGGGTTGAAACCTTCTTTTCCCTACTACATATATCATGCATCATATTGTATACCATGCACCCACTCACATATGTTTAGTCATGATGAAGAAATGTGACATCCTCTTGTTGGGATTGAAACATTAAGTTTCAAGTCTTTCATACATGTATTAAGGTTATAACATTAAGGGAACTTTATCATGGAGTCTCTCTAAAAAACTCAAAACCAACATTTATACTCATGAAAAATAATGTAGGCTATATGGGTCATCATCTTCCATAAGATGTCCTTAATGTCTTATATTGATATCAAAACCCTTTTTTAAGATAATATTTTTACATATTGCACCTACCATTTCTAAACATGCATTTTTTATATTCTTACATTTTCTTTAAAAAAGATTGGCCAAGTTTCAAGGTAACCACTTTTGATGGAGAGAATGGGATGCCTAACACCATCCCCATTCTCTAATAAACCGAACCTCCTACTTAGATCTTAGGTAAATCAAGCATTTTTCCTATATGAGAGTCATTACAATGATAAAATGAATTTTAAAATCATTTCGGGTGCCTATTTACACCAATTTCTAAAAAAGAATGGTCGCAACTCCAAATAATGTAGCATTGAGGTTCCATGATGAACATCTCATATCTACATATCTCAAGATAAGTGATTTACGATTTTGTGATGGGGGCATATGTCAGAAAGGGGCATCATATTATCATGACTCATACATTTTAGCCATTGAGTTTTTCAACTTCCCCATGAACTCATTTTCATCGCTTCGTCAAAACCAACTTCCAAACTTCCCATGAAAGTGAGAAGCCAACTCGTTTTACTTTTATGATCATGTCTTACACCCTGTATAACCCAATCATATGCCATTTGTCAATTTATGGAATCGTGTTACTATTTTAGTAATCGTTCTGTATATTGTGACGTGGAAAACATCATGGGAGCAGATCCTTCTAACGCAAGTTTCCTAGAGCTCTCTGTAGCGCGTTTAGATAATTGGAAGAGTCTCACGTCAATAGGACAGTAAATCTCATCTAAAAATTACGAGTTTAGTGGCCGTCCATTTTTCAAAGACTTGGATCAGATTTAAAAAAAAAATTGATCTAAAACATTAATACTAGAGATTTGAATGTTTGTTTTTTTAACATACTCTCATCTATAGAGAGAGCTACACAAAGTTACAGGAAAGTTGCATTACAAAGGATATGCTCCCATCTATTATACGCTGGCCAACTCTTTTCTCCTCATAATTAGGATCTGAATGATTTATATGCTTCTAGGAAGATTCTGTCTAAGGGTACCTTTCTAAGGGAACAAATCCTTTATAGCTTGTTTTTCTTGTAGCTCTTGTTCTATAGTCCGCAGAACATCAAATTGAAATAAGAATAATAATAAGAATAATAATAATAATAACAACAACAACTTAGTCCTCTTGTACTAACGGTTTAACTCATATTTGAAAAGGATAATGTTGAAGTAACATTAAAATGTACATCAATTGTACATTCTGATGTGGTGGTGCACACATAACCCATAGATGCTTTTCATCAAGATACAACTGATAAGCACTTATGATTATGTGTGCACCACCACATCAGAATGTCAAAATCGATGTACATTTCAATGTTACTCAACACGACCCATTTGAAAATCAAATAGATATCAAAATAAGTTTTTTGTTCAGATCAAACGTTTGAAAATGGACAGTCATTGAACTCTTAAATGGAATGATTAGATGTAAACATCTTGATGATGTGACACACACCTCATCCCTTGACATTAGTTATAGAGAACTACATTTAAAGGGGCAATGGAAGATCTACACCCTATTTTTATTGGGAGGCGCTAGCATTTATATAGGGAGTTTTAAATCCTAGCATTTTCCAAATAATTTTTTTTTTTTTTCATTCACAACTTCACATTTGATGGAAAGCACCAATACTTGGTTGATGAAACTAGGAAAAATAAAAAAGATTGGTGGGTTGAGTGTCTTTGCATGAGTCATATTATCATTCTTTTATTCAATATTTTACGAGTCGTGATGAATGCATGTGGCTGACATGATAAAGACACATAATCATAGATCTTTTTCATCGGGATACACACACAAAAAAATGCACTGCTCTTTGTCACATCAGCCAGATACCAAAACCGCATGCATTCATCATTATTCATATTATACTTTGTCTTGACTCCTTACCCTCAACTTTATAACATAGGATAATGGTTGGTGATGACATGCCCTTAAATTTTTTTTCTTATTCATCAAAATACCTTCAGAGTCCAATTTACAAAGTGTATTTATTGCACTTAAAGCACATGCTAACAAGACCCTTAATTTATAACTCGTTGAGTCGACACGAATCTTGATCAAGTCATTCGGTGATCATTTCAATTGCATAGCTTTTATGATTCAGATTATCAGTTTTTTTATTCAATATTTTACTTTTGTCTCGACTCTCACCCTCAACTATTTTTTTTTTTTTTGATAAATAACAATTCATTCATAAAACAGAACAGGTCGATCGAGATAACCAACCTTGCAAGGCCTTAAAAACATCCGCTATTCACGCGTAGAGCAACAATCCTATCCCAATTGTAGAAAAAATCCTAAAAAAATAGACCCCTAAACTCCTTATATATTTTGGACCAACAAAAGATAAGACCCAAAATGGATATAATCATACCGGGACATTCTTTCTATTTCCCTTCAAAAATAGGCATATTCCTTTGGTCAATGGTTGTTAATGACTGCATTAATTTTACAACTCGTTGAGTCGACATGAATCTCAGCCGAGTCATTCGTTGAATGATTGCATAGCCTAGCCTAGCCTTGATCTAACCCCTTTAAGGCAAGAGTTTCATCAAACTTTGTAGCATTGCAGGAGAAATCTAGAGAGAGATGGAAGAGACTGTTGTGAATTTTCTCTTGGAGAACGTAATGCCAAATGCTACTAAAAGAAGCAATATTGCTTCTTGGAGTGAAGGATGAGGTGCAGTCCCTTTTGGATAAGCTGGAGTTCATGAATCCTTCCTCAGGGACTGTGGGGAGGTACAACCAAGACACGAAGCCGTAAAGGTTGATAATAAACCAAATCAGAGATGTATCATATGAAGCTGATGATGCTATCGACGAATATATCACTTCCGCCTGCACAAGCAAGGACGAAGGGCACCTTTTCAAGTTCTTTCCATGGCTTCGGCAAACTCATGACAGAACGTGGGGTCGCAAAAATGATCGAAGACATTAAGAAGAAGATGGACAATATTTATGCCAACAAAACGACGTTCGGTATCGAAATAAAGATGAGAGCCTTAGAAGTTGGGAGCTCATCCGGAGGGCCACGAAGGAAAGCTCCTGTTGTGGAGGAAACCGACGTGGTGGGCTTTAAGAATGAGACAACTACATTGGTGAAACGACTAACAGCAGGCAAGCCACAACGTCTCGTCGTATCCATCGTCGGGATGGGTGGGCTTGGTAAGACGACTCTTGCCAAGAAAATTTATAAGGATCCATCGATTAAGAAGAGATTCGATCTTCGCGCTTGGGTGTACGTGTCTCAAGATTATAGATCTACCGAGCTCCTGCGGAACATCATCAAACAATTTACGAGAATCACTGAAGAAATGGAAAAAATGAGCGAGGAAGAGCTCGGGAAGGTGCTCCAAAACCAATTAACAGGCTTGAGATACTTGATTGTTATGGACGATGTATGGGAATCTCAAGTTTGGCGCGATTTGGGTACATACTTTCCCGACCAGAAGAATGGAAGTAAAATCATGATCACAACCCGCGTTAAAGAAGTGGCTTTGACAGCCAATCCAGATCCAAAGAGTCCTCCACACTTTCTACGCTATCTTGATCCAGATGAAAGTTGGGAGCTATTTCACAATAAAGCATTCCTCGGCGAAACTTGCTCTCAAGAGTGGGAAGATCTGGGAAGAAAGGTTGCGGAAAGATGTGGGGGACTTCCACTAGCCCTCGTTGTTTTAGGGGGTTTACTATCAGAGAAGGAGCGGAATTTCACGGAGTGGTCAAGAGTAGCTGATCGTGTGAGTATCTTTCTTTCCAAGCGCAAGGATCAATGTGCAGATATATTGGCCTTGAGCTATGATGATCTGCCCTACAAGTTGAAGCCTTGTTTCCTATATTTTGGTATTTTTCCAGAAGACTCTGAAATCCCCGCGAGACAGTTGATGCAGCTGTGGATGGCGGAAGGATTTATAAAAGCAGAAGATGGTGAAACAATGGAAAATACTGCAGATGCATACTTGGACAAGCTAGTTGACCGAAGCCTTGTTCAAGTAGTGACAAGGAGGTCGGATAATGGGGTGAAGACGTGTCGTATCCATGATCTTTTGCGTGATCTTTGCATTAATAAAGCTGGAGAAGAAAGATTTTTACAGGTTCATGGGTATGCAAATTCTCTTCCCTTAGCTAACCCTAGACGACTTGCTGGGAACCAAGATACACTTGTACATATTTGTCACGAACCGCACACTGTTGTGCAAGTTCGATCTCTCCTTTGCTTCACCCAAACCTCATCAAAGTCCAAATCAAAATCAAAATCTGATAATTTGATTAAGGTTTATAAAACTCTACCATTGCTTAGAGTGTTATGGATAGAAGGTTCAAGTGGTA
>NW_028237210.1:0-36848 GCF_017979445.1 Akebia trifoliata | reverse complement strand
TCTTGATTAGTACTTCATTCTTTTCTATTAATTTACTTCCTTCTGTGGGCTATTTGGAAATCACTTGTAAATCATCGCATCCCATTATTTTTCTTCTTTCCCAAAATAAAAGAGGTTGTCTTTTCTTGAGGTTGTAGTTGGTCTAGGTTTGTCTTAATCCTGTTAACCTTTCGAAAATTAAAATTTTACTTTTTTAGATTTTTTTCTTTATTATTGAACATGGATTTTTATTAATTAATGGATTTTACTTATATAGGTGAACAAAATTGTGTACTCTTAATTTAAAGAAGATGAGTTTTACTTACTCAATTGTGTTTCCTGGATTTATGACACGGGTTTGGTTTATTGGTTTATTAAGCTTTGTTTTCAATAATGGTTGATTTGTGTTTTCTTTATTTAGGTGGATTAAGTTATGTCTATGGACTAATGAACATTGTTCTTTTTTACTGGGATTAAATTGTGTTTTAATCTCAACTTTTATTTTTAGATGGGGATTGAAAATGAAAATGTAGATGATGAATCGAAGGTAGAGGAATAATAAAAAAAGACTCGAGATGTTGCTGTAGATGTCAGATGAGGGTATAGTGGAGAGACAAAATTATGAATTTCTCTTTATTTCTCTCTCCACCACATGTTGCACTTATGTGAATTCTATGAGAAAAAAAAAAATTTCCCCTAAAATATCATGTTTTCATAATTTTCTTTAATTATGGCTTACTTGACATGTATTATGGCGTGAAGGAGGATTTCAATCCACCACCCTTGGATGTACACGCGATTGATATTTGATATACCCTCTGTTTTCTACTGGGAGAATTACTTAATACACCTTTTATATATGGGAAGTGTTCAGTTCCCTCTCTTTTATCAGTCGTTTTAACAAAAGAGGCTCGACTGTTGGATATATAGCGATTGGATGGTCACGATTGCATCTACGTTTAAGTTATACATTTATGGGCTTTTTACAGTGCCATCCCTCGGTTTTATAGTATTTAGTGCCACCTCCCTGGCACAATTAAAAAATGGGTCCCGTTCCCTACCCTAAGCTTTACCCTACACTTTAACAAACGTGTTTTGTCCTACATGGGTTAGAAGTTTTGGAATGGCCTGATTTTTGGTGAGGATGATCTCTATAGTGAGGAGATCATCCTCACCAAAAATCAGCTCATTACAAAACTTCTAACCCCATCAAAAATGGTTTACAAAAAATGGACGGTCCACGATTTTTCAACTTGTAAACATGGGGCTAAAAATTTCGGAATGGGCTGATTTTTGGTGAGGATGATATTATAATGATAGAGATCATCCTCACCAAAAATCAGCCCATTCCAAAACTCCTAACCCATGTAGGACAAAACACGTTTATTAAAGTGTAGGGTAAAGCTTAGGGTGTTGAACATTTCCCTTAAAAATATTTGCTTTTAAGTTATAGATTTATGGGTTTTTTACAATGCCATCCCTCATTTTTACAGTATTTAGTACCACCTCCCTAGCACAATTAAAAAACAGAGAGTTCTCCTTCACTCTCTCCTTTTCTCTCGCTCGAGCGCCACCTCTTTGAAACCCTCTCTCTCTCTCTCTCGCTCCACTGAAACCCTCGAACCTCACTCACTCTCTCTTGTTGAAACCCTCGAGCACGAACGGCTGCTATATACTCGCTCTCTTTTCCGCTCTCGCTACAACTCCATCGACGAAGGAAACGGAGGATATGACAACAAAATATCCGGCTGTGGTACCGGAGGATATGACAACGGTGGTGGTTGGAGTTCAGTTCATAATAGCAGCTGTGATAGAGATTTTGAAGATCGATCAAGTTTTGAAATTATTGGAATTTTCTTGAGTGGTTGGAGATCTAGGGTTTTTGCAGATCTATAGTTTTCTTTCAAGGTTTTAATGGAGGAAGTTGTTGGACTTAGTGCTTGTGGTCTTGGTGACATGGCATCTTGCCCTAATTTCGGACTCGACGAGCTCGATTTCGTCTTCTCTACTCTTGTTGTTGGAGCAATTTTGAATTTCGTCCTTATGTATCTCTTGGCTCCTACCTCCTCAATTTCAATTTCATCCCCAAAACTCCCTTCGATCTTCTCTACTTGTGCTAAAAACCACATATTTGAAAAATGATCATGTGCTGTAATCGATCGGTTTGGGACTTTTGTGTATAAAGGAATTTTATTTTCTGTTGTTGGATTTGCAGCTGGACTGGTTGGGATTTCGATTTCGAATGAATTGATTAAGATGAGGAAGAAGATGGACCTATTAATCGGGTTTTAATTGGAGCAGGGAGGTAGCACTAATTAATTTTATTTCAAGGGATGGCGCTGTAAATAAGTGCATTATTTATAACTTAAACCGTTCGGTTGAACTTTAAATCTCGTCCGTTCAATTACCTTATATCCAATGACCGAAAAGTGTTTGTTAAAACGTATGGTAAACGTTAGGGCACTGAACGGGACCCACATATATATATATATATATATATATATATATATATATATAATATATATATATATATATATATATATAGGGAAATGTTCAACACCCTAAGCTTTACCCTACACTTTAACAAACGTGTTTTGTCCTACATGGGTTAGGAGTTTTGGAATGGGCTGATTTTTGGTGAGGATGATCTCTATGATTAGAAGATCATTATCACCAAAAATCAGCCCATTCCAAAAATTTTAGCCCCATGTTTACAAGCTGAAAAATCGTGGACCGTCCATTTTTTGTAAACCATTTTTGATGGGGTTAGAAGTTTTGGAATGAGTTGATTTTTGGTGAGGATGATCTCCTCACCATAGAGATCATCCTCACCAAAAATCAGCCCATTCCAAAACTTCTAACCCATGTAGGACAAAACACGTTTGTTAAAGTGTAGGGTAAAGCTTAGGGTGGGGAATGGGACCCATCTATATATATATATATATATATATATATATGTAAGATTTTATAGGTAAATAGTCCCTAATTTCTGTGTGGCATCTTATTAACAGTTGGGTTTAAGATTTAAAATATAGAAAATAACCTAGCCTCTTCTTTCTTTTCCTAACGATTCATCTAGTTCTTGCTACTTTATGCTTGCAAATTGTTTTAATTTTTAATTAGAAAAGTTGGGGATGTTTGGTTAGCAAAAGTAGTCTATACCACAATCAAGAGTGACCAAACCAGGCACTAGTTTGGTTCCCTAACTAGTTTTGAGTTGCCCCATTTTAAAAGTTCTAGATAACCAAGCCATCCTCAATGTTACCATCCCTTCATATTGTTGGAATATTTGAGTCCAAAAACAAGGCACAAGATCATTTTTTTTTAAACATTATTTGCTAGCTATTCAAGTAGGAACTTGATAAAGTCCCAATTATTCGATTTTGGGATCGCAATTGCACTAAGATTACCATTGCATAAATGTTAGTTCCTTTAAATAATTGCAAAATTATTTCATTTATCCAAATTAATAGAGCTAATGATATATTAGTGTTAATTGTAACGCACGTGAAAGTTATCAAATCGCGAAACAATTACGGTTACAATACACGAGCCGAAAGGAAGCATCCAGAAAAACCTCGAAGGATTTGGGCGCCACGTCACCGCGCCGCGGCTAGGCATGACCGCGCTGCGGTCATCTCGAGGAATTTGTCCTCGAAATTTTCACATAAGCTTCCAATTGCTTCGGTGGTTGTAACTGAATGGGTAGTTTGAAGCGAATCATCCGAAAAGTTGACCCGATTACCCGAATACAAATGTTATAAATTGGAGGGTTGATTTTAGAGAAGGGGTCTTCTCCTTGCTCTCTTCTTCTCTAATTTTTTATTTTTCCTCTCTTTAATTCTCTGTAATTTTCTATTGAGAGATCTCTTGAGTGTAGTGAGAACATCAAGAGTGCTCAATTCTTTATCTTTGTAATTTGTTGGAGAGCTATAAATAAGGATTTTAGATTGATCATCATCTTCTTCACCCATGTTCTTCATTCTGTTATTAATTTCTGCAATATGAATCTTGCGATGATCGGCTAGACTCTCCGTAGAGAGGTCAAGAATGCCGGAGCAATTTCATCATACTTATGTTGTTTTAAATTCTTTCTTTCTGCTTTATGTGTTAATTCTGAAATTTCTCTTAGAACAAGACTAGCAAACTTATACATTCAAATCAAGCTTAGATGATTGTTACTTAGATAAGCTCAAGAACAATCATGCTATGTGAAGAATTGAAGTATAAGTCAGTTACACTTGTTTGAAGTTGGAATTCTCATGAATACTCTTTGGTTACCATCAATGTTTAACTCGATTTATCTTCCGATCCACGAGCAATGACTTGCTACGTGAATCGAGTTATAATTAGAACAAATCAGCATTTTGGATGAATTGCAAAGGTTGAATTGACCTCTCCACACCCTCTTTCTTATATCCTCAATCTCTATTTGTAGTTTCAATTTCATTTACAAATTAGTTGTTAATTTCTTCACTATTTTTAAAACAAATCAATTTTGTTTTTAAGAAAAATCTGTTTTCCAAATCTGTTTTGGACTTTTATCCGATTGAATCTTTGAATCCAAACTGTCCCTGTGGAACGAATTCGACTTGCCCAAAGTCTTAGTTCAAATCTCTATCTCTGCATATTTATAGCAAGCTTTACAATCGATCAGAACTCATATTTGCAATGAGGTTCCAATAAAACGTTTTTCAAGGTACAACAAGCTCAATCTTTTTATCAAAACTCATTAAATTTTAAAAATGAAGAATTTAAAGAAGATTGGAAACTGATTTATTTATTTCTTTTTGAATGCCAATTGCATAATCCTAATAGGGTTTAAATTTTAGATAGGGGAAAGATATTGGAGGATAAGATCCAATCCATCCTATTTAGGCATTTAATCTTTTCTAATATTATCTCATCTAAACCTAATCTTCTTGAGATGATATAGTGTATCACAATACACTTTATTAGAATGCATCAATTCAATTTTTCTACAGTTCTCCTTAATCTCGAACCCTCTTCTGCTCAGCACCCAACATTCCTTTAGCACGAACGTCTTGCGCTCCATCTTAATCTCCATTTTCTTGGTACGAATAAAATAATCGAGTTGAACCTTGATTGTAGACTCCAACACACTAGTATTTTTGTGATCAACATATATGTTTGTAGCCGAAATAATATATGTGTATGTGGCAATTTCCCTTACAACTAGTTGAAAAGTAAACCGGGAAATCTTTTGGTTTTTTCATGTAAAGGCCACATGGACCATACAACGTTGCAAAAAGGGACACCTTTGCTACAATATTTGTAATAAAATTGTCAAATTTGTCAATTCTTTATAACTCTAAATCACAAACGTTACCCCTAAATATGGCAGTATTTCTGCAAGTCATAATGTACTAGTTGCGTGGTAATAAATTCTCCAAAGTTCTTTATTTCATGGAGTGGAACTATGTTTAAATCCCAAGTTTTTCTGAAACTAAAGAAAATGTAATTTTATCGTTTATGAAATGCTTCATTTTCTTTTTCTTTCCATTTGTAGCTTTATTTACGTCAGTGCCCAATCTAACTCTCTAAAATGTCCTTATATTAGTGTTGTGGTGCGCTCAACATCTTCTTCCAATTAATGTTCTCGCTTGGTATCATGTCTGCCAATCTTTTAACCTACGGAGCAAATAATATAAAGGCCAATTGGGGTTGGTGTTTTAAGTTTGGTTATTACTGCAGTTCCTAGTGGGTTAATTGTCATTGCTCGTAATGATCCCAAAATGACTAAAATAATACTCAGAAAAATCCGTGGTAGCGACGATGTTGATCAAGTATTCAATGATTTAGTTGAAAATAGTGTAGTATTTATAGGAGGAGATTTCATGGACTAGTGTTGTGTGCCTAATTGTAGGGATGGGAGTAGAGTAATTTTGAGTACATATGATGTATAGAATGTATTCTTAATAAGTGGTAGAATAGTTAAAATAGGTTGGGTGCATAGGATTATAATTTGTGTTGTCGGAGAAGTTGGGCTGTGGGTTATGGGATAGTGAGTAGTTTGGAGAAGTGGGTAGTTAAGATAGTATTTCTCTTGTATTTAAATTCATTTTGAGATTAATAAAAATATGCAGGGAATTATTATTATTAAAAGTCCTTTGAGATTTGAAGACTAACCATCTCGAATCGGTTAACTTGGAGGTCCGATCTCTCTCAAATGAGATTAATCTCAATCTTTTTCTTCATCTTTTATTATTTTTTGTAATTCGATGTAAGTAGGTACGTAACAACTAGCATGATCAGCATCCATGAGGAAAAGTACACACCCTATCTTTTTTTTGGCCTAGACTATTTCTGTTTTCCAGTCAATTTGTGGCGCCCTTGCATTTATGTTATACAGTCCTATTCTATTTAGGACTCTTGGTTTTTGGAAACAATGCCTCTCCATTTTCCTTAGGTGTCGTTTATTTGTGATGGAGTGAAATTGATAGTGGATGGTGTGCAATTAGTCCATCCCAAAAAATATATATATCAAAAATAGAAGATAACATTTAAAAATATATATAACTACTAAAACAATGTGTGCACCTCATTTGATCCGCAGTTTTTGTAGTTCATGTACCCCACCCGGGGTTTCATTTTTTAATTTTTGGCCAAATCTTTGTGACCTACACACTAGGAATCAGTCAAATTTATAATTTCCAACGACACTAAGACTCTTTAAGTATTTTTCTCCATCCTTGACTTAGAACCCCAAATTTTGAAGATTCAATGAATGTAAATTCCAATTAGGCTGAAAAATTTTCAGTGCCCAAGTAAGGAATCCAATATTAGGAAACCTGGTGTTGGTTAGCTTAACCTGTTCCCTGAAGTATAGGATCTGGATTCCATGACATTAAACCACCTATGACAACACAAAAGCCAAAGAGACGATACTGTGGTGAGTCAGACTTTGAAGCGAGTAGCCCTTCAGAAGTTGAAGAAACCCACCTCGTTATAAGACACGTGGCCATTTGAATTTATTTCACACCTACATTTCCACCAATATTTGAAATACATCCTTTTAAAATGCCACGTGTAATCTACTGGAGAGGCTTCTTCAAAGTTTTGAAGCGGCTGCCCGCTTCATAGTTTCTTTTTCCTATCGTGGTGGTGCTCTTATAACGGTTTTGTAGATTTTTCAAGAATTTGAAATTTTGACCGAAATGGGTGACATTAATCCTTTGATGTGGCAACACGTGGGCTCTCAGGATATCCGCAATCCACGGTATTAAGAATTGGGGTCATAACCTACCCACTTTACAATTGTTTCATGCAAGCATGGATGAAGCACTCTTCTGTGGGTAAGTTGCGACCCAAAATACAATGTGACTAGGGCTGTGAAAAATTAGCTTTGGATCGGATTGGAACCAAAATGAAATCGATTTCGTCACGTCGTTTTCAAGTTTGGATTCAATCTAATGTGTGTGATGTGTTATTCTAGATCATTAGAGTTCTCCTTTGAGGTAAATGTGTTAAGAGGAAAAAAAATATTATAGGGATATTATTAAAAAAATTAGGATTGAAAGGGTAAAAAATGAAAGATATTAAAATTAGAGAGGTATTATTGAAAAAGAAAAAAGGATGGAAGAGAAGGAGACTAAAGATAATAAAATTAAAAAAGGAGGAGAAAAGCAATGATGGGATGTTTATTTTCCACAAGTCGGCTCTGTTGTCATGTTTTATTATATAGATGTTTGATCGATCTAGTAAAGAAATAATTATTTTATATTGGCTTCTAATTCTACTTAATAGAAGTATATGCAAGGTATAGCTTACAACATATATCCATGTAAACAAAAAATGTATGTTATGTATACTTGTCAAATGCTATTCCATTGGGTAACAATCGGATTGAATGATGGTTGATCAAAATAGACCCGACAATATATTTGATATGCTCCTTGAAGATATCTCAACCCAGGATTTCTTAAATCTCTTGACCACTGATTGTGACATCCACAACTTGTATACATGTGTCCGACTTAAATCAATTTCATAAATTATTATTAGAAAATGAAAATCCCCTTTAATTACATGACTCTAACAGATGGAAGACATGATAGGTCTCTTTGGCAATTCAATAACTTGATAATATTCTTCTAATGAACATGCCACACTAGGATAACTTAACGGATAGGATGCCTTGGTTAATCCAAAATTTAAAAAATTGAACTTTAAATTAAATTTCCATATTTTTTTTCCCCTCTTAATTTGAAATTTGAAACTTTTTGGTAGGCCTAACTTCAGTTTCTTAAATCATACGGTGCCGCTGATTTAGTCCATCCCACTAGCTAAAATTGTATGTAATGTAACCCTATTTTCTACGTCTTTGTTACCAAACCAATCTATATAAACCCTACCATCCTCCCTTCAACTTCATCCATAAACTCTCTCTCTCTCTCTCACACACACCCCCCCACCCACCCAACATGAAGTCATTAAAGATCTTCATTTTCTTGGCAATGTTCATGACTTTATCCATCACTCTCACTGCAACATCAATTGAAGAAGAGGATGGTGACGATGCAAAAGATAACACTTATGCCTTTCCTATGGTTGAGAGCTCACAACCATCTTCCCTCCGAGGGACAGGCCGCTTCCTCGCACAAAATAAGCCTCGTGATGTGATGACATGTGATAAACTCCCAAGAATTTGTCGCGCTACGGGCAGTGCAGGCCCCGATTGCTGCAAGAAGAAATGTGTTAATGTGTCAACAGATCGACTAAACTGTGGTATCTGCGGTAAGAAGTGTAAGTACTCAGAGATATGTTGCAAAGGTAACTGTGTGAACCCAACATCTGATAAGAAGAATTGTGGGCAGTGCAACAACAAGTGCAAGAAGGGGAGTTCATGTGTGTATGGGATGTGTAGCTATGCTTAAAAATGTGGGTTTTACTGTGATTATTAAGAAACTGTGGGGCTTATTGTGATTAGGGAGGGATGCATAATATATTAACAATAAAGGGGAGCCTTCGCCACTTGTAGGAGGGCTCTAAATGTTTGTACTTTGTGTTTCATTGCTCTTCATTTGGAGAAACTAAAATTATGTTTTTGGGGAGTGATTCATAATATGTAAACAATAAAGGAGATTTTTTATTATAAATATTGTTGGGTTTGTTGTGATTAGTGTGGGACCTGGGGACTTATAATATGTTTAACAATAAAGGGACTTCATCAACTATTGTTTATTTCTCTTTTTTTCAATGATTAAATAGAATCATTAATCATTAAATAACTATAGTCTATAACAAGTAATTAACCATTAAACCTACTTTTAAAACCTGCCAAGCAGACTCAACTCGACTGGATTTTAAGGTGATTGAGATCCATAACTTAATGGAACCAGTTGATCGAGTTAATTCTGAAAATTGTTAATCAACTTGACCAAAATCAGTCCGAAAATTCACCTTAATTAGGATAATATATACTATTTTGTGTAGTACAAATAACTTATTTTAAAATATTAAACATTTTTTATAAACAAATTTTATTTGTTTCGTTACCCAATTGTCTTATTAAAATAAGTTTTTAATAGGATTAAGAGACCTGCTATTTTCCATGCGTGTTAAATAAATACTTTCTTTTAGGTTTTTTTTTTCTTTTAAAATTGATTAAGTTCTTAAATTGCCACATGACCTAAATCACCTAATCTTACTTTTAGGTAACTCTTAACCATATAAAAGAAAGAGTTTCAAACTACATATTTTTTAATTATACAATTTATTCATTTAATTACATTGATCTAATGATCTAACTAGTTCTTTCTTTTGATTGATTGGGTTGAAATTGCATAAGCTTAACAATTATTAAATATAGTATTTATTATAAAATAAATTTTATTTATCTTTTTTTTTACTCATTATTTTCTTCTTTTAAATCCTAACGTCCCCACTACTTAATTAAATAAAAAAATCAAATAATAAATTTTTGCTTATTATTTTTATTTTATTTTTCAAATTTAGACGAATGGTCCACTTTTGCCAAATATTTATTTAGGGTATTTCATCATCTTTCTTTAATGTCTTCTTTTGCTTAAATTTGGTGAATTGAAAACCCCCTTTCACAAGGTTAGTTGTGGTAACATGTTCTTTCAGTTTTCCATTGTTCTCTCTTTGCCTACTATACAACAAATATGGCAATTTGGAATGGTTTATTACGGTTCCTAACCCACTATGAAACGGCTTGCAGCCTGTCTTTAATCGAGGCGTCGTTAATGAGGTTAAACGGTGAAGATTTGGAACGGTTAAAAACCGTTCCAGCTGTTGAAAATTTGGACCAGCTTAA
Source organism: Akebia trifoliata (assembly GCF_017979445.1). Classification (NCBI taxonomy): domain Eukaryota; kingdom Viridiplantae; phylum Streptophyta; class Magnoliopsida; order Ranunculales; family Lardizabalaceae; genus Akebia; species Akebia trifoliata. The sequence continues at coordinate 26,569 of NW_028237210.1, read as the reverse complement.
AAACCTTCCTAACCTGCGTCTTTATATAAAAACACATTGTAACCCCAAAAAGATTTGAGACATCGGATTTTATAGAACTGATGTCCTACATCTGATACTTTAGACATCTATTATAAACCGATATCTAAAATGGTTATAAATTGATATCTAAAATTAATTTTTATTTATTTTTTTATTTTATTATTTTTCTACTTGCCTATTACCCACAGTTAAAATAGATCCAACTAGAGAACATTGAGGTTCTCTATCACATTAATTTATACACAAAAAAAGTTACAATAAATCATAATTTACAAATCCAAAATTACAATGCATCGATAAATCATTTACAATCATTACACAAGCACAAGTGCTTACAAGGAAGCAATGCCATCACTCCCATTCCTCCCTATCTTCTTTAAGATTCCCACAATGCCCGCAACTACCAATAAAAGAATTCTTTCGTGTCACCACATTGCATACTCTCACGATGAGCTTCCGCACCTTCAAAAGAGTGTTTGAAACAAGTGCTCCTGATCAACCAAAGATGATGTAGATAAGCTTCCACTCTCAAAGATGATGCAGATAGCTGTCTAATCAATTATTTCACTATCTATGGAACACAATAAATAGCTATTATTTTACAAAGAATTATTGATGGAGGAATGTGATTCATGTCAATATAGTTGGGATAGAGGTGGTGATGATTATATAGCAAAATTTGTCACAGGTTATAATTACTAGCACAAATGTAGTAAAAAGTCATTTTTCCAAAATGTGACTCACCTGAATTTCACTTTTATAAGGATCCCAAATTTATCAAAGTTCATGTCATGCTCATCTGAAATACATCATAAAAAACGAAATGAAAACCAGGGGAACTGTTTTCGAAGTAAATTTGTTAACAACCATGGGAATGAAATTAAGTACCCAAAGAAACTTAGCAACAACCATCTCTTGGAAGTTTCGACTGAATGTCTTGTTTATCTGAGCAACAAGGTTTCTCAAAATTGGAAGCCAATTTTCCTGCAAAATCTCTTGGATCAAAAAATTGTTTTTCAAGCAATGACAACTAGTTTACAATTCTACAGATATAGAAAAAGTATATGGATAAACTTTCAGAATAATAAGGAGAGAGAAGACAGAATGGAGAAAAGAAACAACAGGAATAGCAGATACTACAATCACCAAAAAATTAAATATATGTATTTTCACCTTCAGACTGTCTATTTTACTTAAACACCGTTTTGTGGCAATGACTTCTATCTGTAGGAAAATGGTGAGGATGGATATCAAACAACTAAACACCCAAAAAATAATAAAATTACCTTATGCTGACGATTTTCATATTCATCCAGAACATTGTGGTTTAGAAAAAGAATAGAATTTGCTTCAGAAATATTATCTTGAATTGTAACTTCCAATTCCTCAATAGTACCAGGCATCTGCAATTAGAAAAAGTGTGAAAATAGTGAACATTAAACTTCAAGGAAGCCTAATCCAATTAGGCAGATCCAATTATATTACTTGAAAAATGGTCAAAAAAGAAAACCAAATAGCACAACCTTCAACTATCTAGTTGTAAATATAAGTTCGATCTATGTAGACATTTGCATCCATTACATATTGTTTGAATGGTTAGTTCATGGAAGGCAGGTAAGATTGTGCTATGTACCCACATTAATGTTCACCAAAACTGAAGTATAATGACAGCCACAACTAATAATGTGATGTGGATTGAAAATACAGACTCAAACAAAATTCATAAATAGTCAAAACCTATGCAGCCTTACCGAAAAATGTGTGGACTCTAGTGGCTATAACAATGGCCTCGATTTCACCTTGCTTGCAAGTGGACCCAGAGAAGACTTCATCACCAGGGTTCTTTGTGACTGGTAGGGACTCTCCAGTGCAGGCTTTCCTGTGTTTCATTTTTTTTTCGAGCATCATAATAGCTGCAATTTCCATGACCCATGATAGATGAAGTGTTATTATTAAAGAAGAAATTGATAAAAGCTTACCCTTAGAGCAATCTTCTTGAATTTATTTATCGTAGAGAAACGCATGAGGCATGATAAGACAGTAGAGTCTAGAGGTTTATACGGGGGAACTCCGTCATCCACAATCCATGGGTGACCTGTTAGTATAGAAACCCACTATCACACTTACGAGGAAGAATCAAAGGCATAATACTGAAAAAATTAAGCTCACTCACACAGAACTTCATGAGCAGTCAATCTATCCTTTGGATCCCTTTCAAGCATTTTTCGTATCAGATCTTTTGCATTTCTGAGATTTCAGGCCATGGTTCAAACTCAAAATCTATCTTCTCTTCTAGAATCTGTTTGAGGATGGAATCCAAATCTTTGTCTACAGTGAACAAGTGATACAATAAAAAGTTGTTAAAATACATAGCATGGATAGAAAGTAATAAACTTTCTTCAAGTTCTGCCGCATAAAATGTTTACATCAGTTAGAGGTTGCAAAACTAATAAACATATGTATACATATAACTTTCACGAAGGAAAATGAATCATAGAGATGATGAGGACGGGTCAGCTAGCACTTGACGAATAAACTGTCCCTTCACTCGTGGACGCTGCTCTGCAAGTCTTTTCCTGCTTTGATATCTAACCTGTATGAGATAATTCCAGGTTAAGACATTGAAGCAGTAAAGACATAATGCATATTTTGGGATCAGGGGGTGGGGGTGATCCAATTCATGATTCGACCAAAACCACAGTGTCTAAAAGTTTTCATGCTCTTCCTTTTTTTCTATCTATACCTTACCTCCTTAGGATCAGCCAACATGCCTACAATAGAAGCATCGATAGCGTCTTGGTTCTCAACCCTGGAAGCCCTTGCAGCAATCAAAACCACAGTGTCCTTGTCAATGTCGTTTGCGAATACCTGCACCAATAGCAAAAATGGTTCATGAAGATAATGCTAACGATGATTTTACGTTGGATAAGTGATAACATATATTATTAAAAAACTATAAAAACATCATAACAATTTTAAAACACGGTGTAAATAACAGCAACTACTTACACATATACCACAACAGAGATGGCTGAAATCTGGTATCACAACAATATAATGGCCTCCGTTAACATCATGGATTAGGAACAAGCATATAATAGGTAAGGTCATCGGCATTTTATTAGATTTCCACAAATTTCAGAAATATTTCCATTTCCAAAGGAATTTGACAGGAAATATCACTTAAGCTTTCTTTCTGTATATATTTGACAAACTATTTCGTGAAACCACTGTTCATTTGTATTTGAATTTCGCTGTACAACAAATTTTGACTGAAATGTTGCAATATGCATTAATATAGTGCAATAATTGCTCGAAATAATTCAATTCTCGAATTTATGTCCCCCTATAGATGATGTGATTTTTCTAGCATTGTAAATAAAAAAATGACCAATCCACTTTGATTGGTTGTTGGATATTTGTCACTCCAATCAATTGATAAAGTGGATCAAGAACATGGTAATAATGAAATTTTTAAAACACTTTTTTTTTTTTCTTTTCATTATTTTCTTGAAAAATGGGTTTTAGAGGTCTAGATGAAGGTGCCAACTTGCTAAGTTTGTTGAAGTGTGTGATTGTGGATACCACAACCTGGTTCAAAACCCGCCTTCACCTACTAACTCACTTGCTTATCGAAAAAAAAGAGGCTTCAGAGGTCTACATATCTATGATGCATTTGCATTGGAACCATGCACACAATTAAAGGATTTTGAATTGATAACTCAAAAAATATAAAAAACTTCAATTTGCTATATTTTTGCCTTAATTATACATGGTTGTGCTTGATAATTTAACTTATTCAACCATTTGATAAAATTCAAAATTTCAAAACTGCAAGTTTTGGAGTATTGAATACAAAAGCTTGAATTTAAGTAGCACACTCACCTCCGAGGCAATAAGTTTAGGTCCTCGGGTAGCATCATATATTCAGTGTCATTACTAGAAATCCATGCTAGGTGTCGAGGATGCTGCTCTCCTCCCACTGCCAAGGGTAAATGCATTCCATTCTGAAATTACAAGATCAAACTAATTTACGTGAGAACTTTCCCATTTCTGCACCCATAAACCAATTTAAAGAAATTTACAACAATAGAACAATTGTTACCTGATTAGTGCATTCTAGTGACATAAGTTGCTGCTTACCAAAATTTTCCTGCCAAGTTGAAGTAGATGGTATCAATGTATGACATCATCCTTTCAGGTCAATTACTAGACCTATAAATGATAGTTACGTTCTGTAATTTTAAATTATAAGTTATTGATCTAAAATGTTTGGGGAGTAGAATGAAAGAAAAACGTATATGGGCCAAGCAGAATCATCAAATTTGTAATCAAAGAAACCAACAATATAAAATGTAGGCCTTACCTTATGTGTTCGAATGCGATTCCTTGAGAGATTCTTCCATTGCCCTGAGATGTTCTGTATTGGTGATCTTATCTAGATGAGTCCAATAACTGGAAGGATAAAACCATGTGGAATTATCATTCATGACTACCATTACTGAAAAGGGCATTCCAAAGACTGAGGGCCCAATGTTCTATAACAAGTGCTTAGAATGGGAGTTCATACACCATGAAGAACACCATAACCAAAAAGAAGAAAAACAGGCAGCAAGAATTTTGTGATAAATAAATTGTCAATCATGATGATACATCACAATTGCACCCAAAACTTCCTCAAACATCTTAGCATAGCCTAAGCATTGGCATTTCTATATCTTACCTCCTTAGGATCAGCCAACATGCTTACAATAGAAGCATCGATAGCGTCTTGGTTCTCAACCCTGGAAGCCCTTGCAACAATCAGGATGACAAGTGGGTGAAGAGTTCCCTCGGACCTCCTTTTTTTTTTTCTACTAAGAAAGGATTTGTATTTAAGAAGTATTACAAGGATTTAGGGGTAGTCCCCTACTTTATAAGAGAAAACTGAAAATATGGGAGGTCCAAAAGATCTCTCATACATGCATACAACAATATCAGATACTGCCTAGCATATTGCACTGAAATTCAAAGTTTGACAATGAAGTGAACTGTGCTACCCAAAGATGGCATGGATATGGTGCAATTATTTTTGTGGAACTTTATTTTAGTACACTGAATAATCAGACATGGGTAGGACACCTATTTTGAAATGTCTAGGCAATATTTGATGAACACTTGATGTAGTTTGCATGAAGAAGATATAGTCTCAAACATGAAGTAAGATGGCAAACCAGATATTCAATTTATGCCTTTCATAAATGGATCCACCAGATTCTATAAAGACCTCTTATTTAAATCGTATGTTAGTCCTTTTTTGAGTAATTCCTTAATATTAAGCTTGCCTAACAAACTAGATGAAGTCTTGAGTATTGATGCCAAAACCTGGGTTCAAAACCCAAAAAAAAGGGCATCACAAACAATTCAGCAGGGTAGAGCATCAAAACTTTGATTTCCCAAGAGACAGCCAAGAATTACCTTTGGATTTGTGTCTGTTACAAGTAAAAACTGTCTGTAATCATAATAAAAAAAAGTGAACTTTTGTGATAAGATGCACACTACTTTAACTAATTTTTTTTACTGATTCTCTTTAGTGTGGATGGTCCAAATAGTATGGTACAGAGGGTACAACTACAGTATTCCTTTCATTCATCATATTAACTTTCAAGGTGGGTATGAACCACCCAATGCGTCCAGCCATAGGGGAGGGAACTCCAGTAGTAAGACTGATGTACACTATACGGATGGTGTGTTGCTTGAATTGCTTGGATAAATGGGCATGAGAGTGCTTATCCTGTCATTTAGAAAGTGATTGAAATAGCCTACCAACTTAAACAAATAAAATCAAGGTACCAAAATACAAATTTATTGAGAACTTAAATGTCCAAATTAATTCAAGTTCTGCAAACACATTTGATATTTGAAGAAATGATAAAATGAGCATGAAAACTTTCTCATAATATCAGTACAAAAAACCTTTTGGAATAAAGAAAATGTAAGTTCACTTCAATACTTACTGATGCATGTCTGAATATTTAAACTTTGAGAACTTACATAGAAAAGAAGGGACACGTGTAAGAAGCAAACTATGAATTCATGTTCCCAAACAATCCCCTAAAGTAATTTGATTTCAAAAGACAAAGCAGAAACACCTGATCTATAATAATTGATGTTGCTAATCTCTGTTCGTGTTCCCCACAGCTTCAAAAAGAATCTGTGATAAGAGATGCTAATCATCCAAAACTATTCCAACCCTAAGTTTGAACACAATCACAATTTACATCAGAAATACAAATAGCTGTCCATGTTTCATATAAGAGATGCTAAAACAATCAAAATTACAACTGCAAGAAGCATGTAACTCATACTACAAGAATGATTTGAAAACTAAAGAGAACTGTAAACGAGATCAATTACAGACAATGGATTTAAAAAATCTAGCAAAAAACACAAGTTCATAAAAATAAAAATAGAACACTGTTAAGGTAGCTTGAAACCCTAAATAAGAGTATTCGAACCTTCGATTCACAAGGTCAGGGAAGAAATTGAATCTCTCTTCTCTCTGCTGCTTGGTGAATTCTTCGGTTCTCCTCTACTGAGCGAGATAGAGATGAGATCGAGGGAGAGCGACTGAGATCGAGAAACGATCGAGCGAGAGAGAAATGAGATCCAGAGAGACTATCGAGAGAGAGACAATCAGGAGAGACGACTGAGAGAGCTTTTGTTCCAATTAATTAGATGGATATTGGGTCGGATAAAATGCAGATAAAACAGTTTTTAAATGTAAAACGACTTAAACCCGTTTTTAATTAGAAAGGGATAAAATCCGTTTTATAATTTTCTAATGGATACTGTGAACTAACAGAAATATATACCCCATAATCTTATACCTAGTCCAACGTAAGTCCGGATACCCCATTAAAATAATAACAAATAAATAAATAATTATAAATTTTAAATGCTATTCTATTAGATCAAAAGATGGTTCGTAAAAATAAGACCAACAACGTATTCAAATTTCTTAAAAATATCTTAACCAATGAAACTTTTATATATTAAATAAAGCTTCATATGCTGCTACTTCTTCCATTTTCCTTTCTCTTTAATTTTATCTCCTAAATATTATCAAACAAAAAAAAAAAACCATTTGGACTTTATTGTTGTACAGATCGCTACACCTCTAAATACCAAACTAATCCTGTAATTTCTCTCCGGAGAGTTTGGGAAAGAAGTTGTCGTGCCTCTAATCTCTTTACGTGCTAATGAAAAAAATAATAATAATTAGTCCCATTATAATAAAAATTAAATTAAAAATAAATAATAAGAAAATTTACTTTACAAATGAAAGCAAAAAGTAGAACGTAAATGCAGCTTCCAATGCTTATACCGACTTCGAGTACGAAATTTTTTTTCTCCTCCTTATTAGTTGGAGAATCATACATAATTAACTTCTTATCAAAATAATAAAATAACAGTTTAATTACATTAAACAAAAAGATTTTTGAAAATTCAAAAATTACCCTTCCTCCAATATTTTCCTTAACATAAAATATGGTTATGATTGATATCATTCCAATCACTACTAAAGAAATATTTAAAATAACAGTTGAATTTGCATATGATAACAATGCTTTGAATTTATTTATCAAACTTTTTACAAAATTTCACACCCGGGTGACCAATGTTTACATAATAACATTGGTTGTCGGACTCTTAGGAGAAGCATTGCTTTCTTATACAAATTTGACTGTGGTTGATATCATTCCAATCACCACAAAAAAAATGTTTAAAATCACAGTCAAATTTGCATAAGAGAGCAATGCTTCTCCCAAGAGTCCGACAACCAATGCTATTATGTAAACATTAATCACCCGGGTGTGAAATTTTGTAAAAAATTTAATAAATAAATTCAAAACATTGCTGTCTTATTCAAATTCAATTATTATTTTAAACATTTCTTTGGTGATAATTGGAATGATATCAATAAAAACTATATTTTACGTTAAGGAGAATACTGGGGTAAGTGTAGTAGAAGGGGTAATTTTTGGATTTTCAAAAATCTTATTGTTCAATGTAATTGAACTGTTATTCTACTGTTTTGATAAGAAATTAATTATATATGATTCTCCAACTAACAAGGAGGAAAAAAAAAATTTCTTACTCGAATTCGGTATAAACATTGGAAGCTGCATTTACGTTCTACTCTTTACTTTTATTTGTAACGTAAATTTTCTTATTATTTATTTATTTTTCAATTTAATTTTTATTATAATGAGATTAATTATTATTATTACTATTTTCATTAGCACGTAGAGAAATTAGAGGCACGACAACTTCTCCCAAACTTTTCGAAAAGAAATTACATGATTAGTTTAGTATCTAAGTGAGTGATCTGTATAAGGATGAAGTCCAAATGATTTTTTTTTTATTTTTTTAGTATATTTAGGAGATGAAATTAAGGAGAAAAGAAAATGGAAGAAGTAGTAGCAGAGAAAGCTTTATTTAATATAGAAGAGTTCCATTGGTTGAGATATTTTTAAGGGACTTAAATACGTTGTCAGGTCTTATTTTTACGAACCATCTTTTGATATAATGGAATAGCATTTAAAATTTATACATGATTATTTATTTATTTATTGTTATTATTTTAACGAGGTATCCAGACTTACGTTGGACTAGGTGTAAAGATTATGGGCCATATATTTCTGTTTTGTTGAATTAGTACCCATTAGAAAATATTGGTTTTTTTAATTTTTTAATTATTGGATTAGATTATACATAATCTAGAATAACACATATATCACTTATCGTATTGGATCCACTTGAAAATGACGAATACCATTGTATCCTAATCTAATAAATTACTCATCTAATCGGGTATCAATTTGGTACCAATCTGATCAGAACCTAATTCTTGACAGTTCTAGCCAGGTTCCATTTTGGGTCGAACCCCATTCAAGTCCTATTAATTGGGCCCTGCACATGTAGACTGTATGATTCATATCATATTTTGAATCATAATTTTCAAACTCAAGATATGTACTAATTAATTGTATGGAGGTAAAGTGTTATATCTAAATAGTTAAAAAAAACATAACTCTCGATATTGTGACAGTGACACTAAGAATTTAAGAGGCGTAAAAAGAAAGACTATAATCCTTCTTGGTTGCCACGAAAGGGAGAATACACAATGGTACCCTATATATATAATCCTCCTTGGTTGTCAAGGAAGGGGGAAAGAAAATGCAATGGTACCCTCGAAAGTATTGAGAAATGGGATTTAAATTTTTTATTTTTAAGCAAGTCTTGGTTAGTAGTTAGTAGGTGAAAGAAAGCTTTGAGCCAAGGTTGTATAACCAATACTCACATACCTATCTCAGATTATACAATTTTGGCGTACATCTATTTCTAAAACCAACACCCTTGTAGCATGTAAGCATTCATGCAATTATGATTTACCATATGGCTATACACCACTTAAGACCATCAAATACACCTTTACAACAGCCTTTTGAACTGTTGGATCCTCGAGCAATCATTTCCTAGATCTCATAAGTAACTTACATAAATTTAATTACATTGAATTTAATAAAGAGTCGTGCTAATCAGACTTAGGCACGTGGCATGCTCAATCAACACCATGACATGACAGGCTCGGGGATCGTATATCGGCACTCCTCAGGATACAGATCTGCACCTTTTATGGGGAAGCATGATTCTGTATCCATTGTGTGAGATGAGAGAGAGAAAGAGAGTAGATTGAAGAGGGTGTTAATGGTAAGAAGGTTTATGGATGAAGGAGAAGGCAGGATGGTAGGGTTTATATAGAAGTAGGGGTGTGAGTTTGATAAATGGGAACCAAAAAGGGTTGGGTTACAAGTGGTTTTAGTTAGTGGGATGGTCTAAATCAACAGCAAGAAATGATTCAAGTAAACGGAAGTTAGGCTTACCAACAAGTTCGGAAAAATAAAGAGAGTTGCTATTGGCACCTCAACTTTTACTTATTGCACACCAATATCTTAAATTATTTACAACACCCTAATTAAAAATTTGAACACATCACTCAAAACATTACAAAAGTAAATTTGGTTCAAGGTATTACTTCAACAAAATATTACAAAGCATTATAACACATTCAAACAACTTCAACAGTTGTTTACAATTAGGATTAAGCGTTGAGTAAGATATCATTGATCGAATGGGCCCAATTTGGTGTTTTCATGAGTTTTTTTTTTTAATTGGATGCATTTTGTGACCCATTTGGTATTTTCATGATTTTAAGTAGCGGTGCAACTTGGTTCAGTTTAGAGCAAAATCAGAACTGAACCAACCAAGGTCTGTGTTCTATTATATAGGACCCAGAATCGAACCAATTTGATCTACAACCGAACCAACCCAAACCGACCTTAATTCGATTTGGTTCGGTTCGGTTCCATGGGTTGCCAAAAAACTTCATCTAATTTTTTTTTTTATAATAAAGAATACCTATTTTTACTAAACTTTATCTAATATTTAAGAACAAAAATTGTAAAGTGATAATAAGAGAATAGAAACTAAAATAATAAAACAGGGCAAAACAGAACAAGATCTCCTTCAATTTGGGGGAATTAAATGATATTTAATGACCATATTTTTGATAGCTCAATTATAATTTTCATCATGAAAACCGTCTTTTTATTAATTAATCGAAAATCAACCATATAATGCCCCTAATCCATGAATGTCTCTTATTATTATTATTGCTTATTTGTTGTCATCAATAATTAGTCTCAACATCAAATTAATAAATCAAGAACACACCTGTTTAGTGTAGACCGGCTAGTGAGATCAAACATGATCAATATCGCTGCCGAGTCTTTACAAGCAATGGGAACATGATCAAGAGATCGATGATCACCTACATCAACAATTTATTTATTTATTTTTTAATAGCTGAACTCCCATTAATAAATAAATTAAAAAAAAAAATCATCAATAAATTGAGATTTGAGAAACATAATCAACAAACCAACCTCCTACATCCCAGAAACTAAAAGCAATCCTGGCACCAGGAACAAAAAATATTTTATCCACCAAATTTAATCCTGTCATCTCCAAACATCTCTTTTCCTGCCCATCCCCTACACGCTTAACCTACAAATGAACAACAAATAATTAATTAATTAATTTAGATAAGATAAATAATGGTGCTACATTCATTAAATTAAACCAAAAAACGATTATATAATTATGAACATTTCAATGATTTACAGACAACAAAACAGAAAAATATTATTGAAAATTTTATATATTAACTCACCAAAAAACTTGTTTTTCCAATCTGACAATCACCCAAGAGACTGATCTTCAGAGCCACCAAATCTGAATCTGTATCGTAACCACTACACGTCGACATTGGGTCAGCTTTCGGTAACATGCTTTCTGTTCTTGCTCGAGAAGAGGAAGATGTGCAATGTGATAACCTGCGGTGTCGATTTGGCTTTCCCACAGTGCATGTAAGAATTCGATCTTTAAGAAATCGATAAATCCGCCGGAAGGAAACCCGATCGAAATGACGACATTTAACGCCACTAAGAAGGAGGGATGACCCGCCGGCCGCCGGAGTTGAGAGGTAGCCCGTAGCCGTACACCTTGCAAGTTGCAAGAGGAGAGAGAGAGAGGGAAGGAACGATGACCCCACCGCCGGAGTTGAGAGGCAGCCCCGCACACCAGCAGCCGCACGGAGATCGGAAGAACCTGGTGAAGACTCAGGCGAGGTTGAGCTGAACTTGAGTCGCTTAGAGGAAGATGTAAAACAGAGCGAGAGAGTAAGAGAGAGAGAAGGAGAGAGGACCCCGGCCGCCGGAGTTGAGAGTAGCCTGCAACCCGCAGCTCGCAGCCGCAAGAGATGAGAGAGAGAGAGTAGAGAATAAGAAAACTCATTCTTATTAGGGTTTTGAAGAAAAAAAAATTATATTTTATTTTCAAAAAATATATTGGTTCTGTTATTTATAAAATCTGTACCGAAAACCGAATCGAACGCATTGAATCTTTATTTATTAAACCCGAAATTGAACCGTACTTAGTATAAATCGAATCAAATCAAACCAACAAGATTGGAAATTGATTTACTTTTTTCGTTTTGAATGTCGATTACCTAACTTTAATAGAATTTAAAATTTAAATAGAGGAAAGATATTGAAGGATAAGATTCAATCCATCCTATTTTGGCATTTAATCTTTTTTAATATTATCTCATCTAAATCTAATCTTCATGAGATGATATAGTGTATCACAATACACCTTATTACAATGCATCGATTGATAATACTTTAACACCCTCCCTTTGACTCATGATGCGCAATTAAAAATCAGTATGAATTTGACAAAATATGAATCCTTTAATCTACTTCATCTCATCGCACGATAAGAATTTTCTTTGCCAAATTTCACCTTATAAGATAAGAATTACATTTGACAAATTTGTGTCGTCAATGAAAACCTAAGATATCGTTGAAGAATTGTTGTTGCCAAATGAGTCTTCGATTAAATAATAGGTAACCCCTATGCTCGTATGCGTAGAAGATAAGTAAAATAATTCAACTCAAATAAGCCTTCATTGAATCATGATCGATTTAGACTTAGACTAAACCAATCAAAATTTGATCTGGTATCGAGAATGGACAACTATGTAATAAGGTATGGGTATAAACCCAACTCATAGGATCACAACTGAAGATTATATTTAGATGAGATAATATTAACCTATGGATGCCAAAATGATCGATGTCATAAATCACTAGTTTTCTTTTTTTCTTTTTCTTTTGCTGTGCCTCGATTATTTTTCTTATATACGTTCTTCTTTTCTCTTCAATTCATAAGATCACAATTGGTTTGGTGTTTTTTGCCTTTTTTGAAAAAATCATATTGGAGTTACTTTTTAAGGATTGGGAAAAAATCCAATTGAAAATTAGGATGTGTAGAAGTCAATGTTGCAAAAAAGATTTGTACATTAGTGAAATTATATTTTTTAACTTTAAGATATTTTAAAGAAATAAATATTTTTTCATAAAAATAAATTACATTATTTTTTATAATCAAGCATAAGGAAAGTTATGCTTATTGGGTATCAAATTAATACTCATATTGGGTATCGAACTCACAACATACGGGCATTAATCGTTTATTGGTCCAAAATTACCATTGAACCGACACTGGAGGGTTGATTCTAGAGAATTGAGTCAAAGGGCAGGCATGTCATGCAATTGAAAACATAGGGTGTCTCAAATATTTATCAAAATGTGGAAGGGTATATATCTAAATCACAAATAAATATCTAATATTAGAACATTTATTGTTCATAAATTCAATTAGCTGTTCTAAATTTCCTTTTTTTTTATTCACCCTCGTTTATGTTCTTTCCTTTTTAACATATATATACTTTATTTAAGGAATGTTATAAAGGTTAACAGACACTAAATACATTACTTACTAAATTTTTGAGGAACTATACAATGTATGTGCGTATAAATACTTCCCTGTGGTCTCGATCATCTAATCAAGTCAAAGGTTGACCTGCTTAGATGATCGTAACAAGTCAATCTATCGTGATTGTTTTTTACGATTAGGTCACAATTGTACGATCAGAATCATTCCTATAGAGTATCTTTTCAAGTCTGGTGTCCAATGTCCCTTGATTGATGGGATGAGAAATACAGATTTCCTAGGGATTGGACCTCACATGCTTTGACCATTAAAACGTGTGCCTTTATCTTTTCTCTAGTCGAAATCAGCTAATTTTCCTATAAAATTACTTTCTCCCAAGCACACCACTCTTCACACTATCTCACCCCCTTGACATTATTTGAACTATCAATTCTCCACATCTACGTCTAATCCTTCCAACTTTCTCTCATTTTTTCCAACATGAAGGTGCTAAAGGCACTCTTCTTTGTTATAATAGTAACTATCTCTTTAGTGATCATCATGACATCGATAAATGTACAATATAATCCTAATTAGGCAAGTGAGCTTGCAAATTTTAACTTTTAGTGGTATTTTAAGGTGAAGTTTTTAGTATAATTATGCAATGTGATCATGTAACCCAACTAATGAGAACATTGGCCTAGACTTGTTTAAGCTGAGAATCAATTATAGACTGGAACAAGCACACATATAAAATAAGTAGAAATCAAAAAATAAATAACCCACAACATAAATATTATAAGAAATCCAATCTATATTAATGAATGTCAATAGTTTCTACAATGACTTTACTGTTGCTTGATAAAACTTTGGAATAAAAAATTTACATTAATTAATTAGTGCTTTGTTGATTAATGAAAATACACAAATTTTTATCCAGATAGATGGACAAAAAGAAACGAGAAAAAAAAAAAAGAGCAAGAGAAAAATTAATAAAAGAAGAGAATAACTCATATACAAAAAATTGGAAAACAGAAAAAATATTGAAAATTTAAAAATAACAAGAAGACAAAAGGGATGAATATTGAAAACTATAATTGATATTGTGGGTGCAAAATCCTCGATCCACCTCAAGGGTCCAGAGATTGGTTGGTCCTTCAATATTGATTCTTCGATACCTCAGTCAATACCAAAATAATCCAAAGGGGTTTTAGGGCTAGAGAATGAACACCTTTTTTTTTTTTTTTTTTTGTGGTGAATGCTCTTATTTATAGAGGATAGGGAAAATCCCCCATTGATTCAATTTATTGTTTTGTATTTATCTAAATTAGTAATTTCCAGATTTAGGATTGTCTATTTTGAGAACTTCATTTTGATTTGAGTTGTCTAAATTTCAAGTTGACTCGTTGAGTTGGCTCCTTTGAGTTTTGTGATCGAGTAACCTTGAAATCCAATTGAGGCAAGTCAACTCTAGCAAGTTTCAAGTTGCCTCTATGAATTTTAAAATTATGGATAGGACCACCTCCTCCAATTTAGAGAAGAAAATTAAAAAAAAAATATCAACATACAATTTCCTATAAAGAAGATAGTGAAAAAATGAGTTGTGATAATCTAACACCCCCCCCTCTGACAAACGCCCCCATTAGAGAATCGTAGATTATTTGCCTCGGGATACACAAGGAAAAGATTTATATTTCTATGTATCCCATGGCAAATGACCTACATTTCTATGATGGGGGTGCATGTTAAAGGAATGTCAGAAAATCATTAATGTAAAAAAATTATGGTTCAAGTATTCCCTCCCAGAATTTAATTTTAAAACATGTGGCCTACTTTTTGGTACCCATTGACCCATGAATGTTTGGCAAACATTCTCGTTCTTCAAATTTATAATTTCCAACCATGCTGGCCACTATATTCAACCATTTTATTACATCATTGACTTACAACCACGAGAGATCAACATGAAATTTCTTAGATTCATTGGTTTTTAAATTACAATTAGGCTGAGTTTTTACGTCAGTTTGTAAAGAATCTAATATTAACTAAAGGGAACCTGGAGTTAAGTACCTTAATCTACTACCTGAAGTACAGGATCAGGATATTTTTACGAGATAGACATTAGCCCTACTACGACTACAAACAAGCAAAAGAAAGGGTATAGTCAGCGAGTGCTTTTATAATGGTTTCGTACATATTTTCAAGTGTTTGACCATTTGATATCGTGTGAATATTTGGCCACATTTCCTTCACAGCTCTTTTGTGTTAGCATGCATGATGGGTGTATGGTTGGGATTGTAGAAATTGATTCGTGATTCTTGTTTCTTAATTTTGAATTATCCAAATCAGACTACAAATTCTTATTTTCAAAATCCATTATATTTTATTTTTTTGATTGGTAAGCTGGTGTTAACAGTTCTGTTTATTAATAGGAAAATGCTGAAGTAACATTGAAATTGATATCGTGGGAGACATTTTCTTATGTAAGACGTGTGTCAGTACCATAGATGCTTTTCATTGAGATACAAGTGAGAAGCATTTAAGATTTTGACATGCATCCACATCAGAAAATGTGCCCCACGATGTCAATTTCAATGTTACTCTAGCACGACTTATAAATTTACTTACGAGAATAATTACATGTTATATCATCTAACAGAATTCTCGATAAATCTTAAGGAATGTGGTGGATTAAGGCGCAAAAACATATACATAACATACTGTAGATTACCACATTAGGAAATCTATCATCTTTAATCACTAATAAATTGTAGTGTAATAGAAAGGCCCAAAGTGCACAGTCATCACAAATAGATTGTGGAGGAGGAACATAAGAAATTCCTTCTTCCTTATTTCTAATTTGTCAATGCTTCTTATTTTTTTATTATTATTAAAGAATGAGGCTGATATTAATCCAAATCAAACTATGCATTGGAATTTAAAATTCTATCATGAGCCAGACTTGGATTATGAGCCATTCCAAGCTGGCTGTGGATGTGTGCAAAGAACCATAGACATTTTTCCTCGAGATATGAGTGAAAAGCATTTATGATTCTTGCACATGTCCAAGTTAGCTCAGTGTTTAGCATTTTTCTTGGATTATAACCTCTCCATTGTTATTCCACATTGACAATTTGAATACTTTTTGAGTCACAACATAGACAGAGTTTTTTGTGATTAATTGCAAACACCACACCAGAATACCTTTTCGGTGATATACAAAAAGACTCGCAATTATTTCCCCCATATTATTGCAAAACACATCCCACTTAAAATTATGAATATACACCAAATGGGCCCATTCAATGATATTTTACTGAATGCGCTTAATCCTAATTGTAAAGAAGTGATGAAGTTGTTTGAATGTGTATAATGCTCTGTAATCTTTACATAGGATGTCTTAAATAATTTAAGATATTGGTGTGCAATAAGTAAAGGTTGAAGTGCCAATAGCAACTCTTTTTATTTATCCAAAGTTCCGAACGCACTTAGAATAGCTTTGAAGTTTAATTATTCATATATTTGTTTTTAAATCATTAACGTATAGTGTTGAGATTCTCCTCTTGGAAGTCCCCTCTTATTTGAAATTCAGAACTTGTTGGTAAGCCTAACTTCCGTTTACTTGAATCATTCCTTGCCGTTGATTTAGACCATCCCACTAACTAAAACCACATGTAACCCAACCTTCTTTGGTTCCATTTATCAAACTCACTCCCCTACTTCTATATAAACCCTACCATCCTCCCATCTCCTTCATCCATCAACCCTCTCTCTCTCCTCTCTCTCTCACTCACAACATGAAATCATTAAAGATCTTCATTATACTGGCAATGGTCATGACATTTGCCATGACTCTCACTGCAACACCAAATGATGAACAACTACAAATAGAGGATAATGGGGAAGATGAACAAAATGAAACTTCTTCCCTTCCTATGGCTGAAAGCTCACAGCCATTTTCCCTTCGAGGGACAAGTCGCTTCCTCGCAGGAAAGAAGCCCCGGGCCGTGATGACATGCGATAAATTCCCAAGAGTTTGTCGTGTTGAGGGCAGTCCAGGCCGTGATTGCTGCAAGAAGAAATGTGTTAACGTGTCGACAGATAGACTAAACTGTGGAATGTGCGGTAAGAAGTGCAAGTTCTCTGAAATATGTTGCAAAGGTAAATGTGTGAACCCATCAACTGATAAGAAGAATTGCGGACAGTGCAACAATAGGTGCAAGAAGGGGAGTTCATGTGTGTATGGGATGTGTAGCTATGCTTAGAAATATTGGATTTATTTTAATTTTTAAGAAAATAAGGGGTTTGTTGTGATTAGGGCAGGGAGGGATTCATAATATGTGAAAAATAAAGGGGAGCCATCACCATTTGAGGAGGTCCCTGAAAAAATTGTTCTTTAATTTGTTGTATGTATGTATTTATTTGCTCTTTATTTATAAATGATGAGAATTATATTATGTTTCCTAGTACATGGATAGTAATCATTAAAAATCTACAAAGGTCAATATAATATCTAAAAGTAAAAAATCATCATACATTTTAACAAGTCTTGCTATTCAATCTCATCATTGCACAATCTAGTCCTTTTTTTTAATACATCCAAATTATCCCTTGTAGAGCTTCGAGCTTCCCCTTAATCGATAAATTTATTGTTTAGATGGTTTTTTTTTTTTGTTCACCGTTATAAACCCAATGATCATACAATTTCTCTGAGGTTAGATTTTTTTATCGTGCATGAAGTAACCTCCGTTGTTTCTTACTTTTGACTATAATTACAAATCCAACTTTTAAGTACAATCATAACATCAATATTTATGGAATAATGATTTTCTCACGTTTCTTGGGGTGGCATATGTTAGAACCATAGTTTGTTTTCTCGAGATACACAATTGCACATATATATGAGAATGCATAATTGTGTATCCCAAGAAAAAAATATGTGGTTCTAACCAATACCACATCAGGACGTATATTAGGCGTGTGTTAGAGGAGGCGTCAGTAAATCACAACTCATATTTATAGGAAGTAAAGAGTTGGAGGACAAAGATTTTTCTTCTTCCTTTAATTTTATGGGTGAATAATACTTTAACCCCTTACAATTTGGCCTAGTTCTATATATGTTGTCCCCCTACCATTTGACAATTGCAATTACCTCCCTGTTAATAGAGTCAGTGTTAACATTCAGATATTATTTTACCATTTTATCATTATATATGCATTTTTTCACAGGGATATTTTTGTCTATAAAAAAAAGATAAAATGGTCTTTATGAAAAAAAATAAAAAATATTCTAAGTGTTTGATCGACCACCTAGTAGACGGTAGGGATTAAGTGAGCCTACTAGATAAATACAAGGGTGTAAATGCCATAGCCGAAATGTTTGAGGGTTGACAAAGAATTATGCCAAACCAGAGGTGCTGTAATTTAAACAACCCTCCCCTTCCCTCTGAAAACGAGTGGTGTTTTGTATACAAACTGTTGTCAGCTCTCTATAATATTCTTTATTTTCCAAACAACTTTAGACCGTACCAAACATGCTTTGACCTATAAACATTTAATATTTGACTAATAAGATCCTCTTAATTTATTGACTTTCTTGATTGATGGAAACTTTATTAATTAATTTTCCCAGCTTAGGAATTCAATCAAAAGTAAAACGTGTGCCTTCATATTTCTTTAATCAAACCTTCGAGCTAATTTTCCTATAAAAATACCTTCTCCTAAGCACAACATCCTTCACTATCCCATCCCTTGACAAATTAAAATTTTAAACTATCCATTCTTCATATCTTCTTCCTCTCTTTTTTCTTTTTCAAACGTATGAAGTTGCTAAAGATCTTCTTTATTGTAATAATCACCATTGCTTTATCCATCAACATCGATATGTACCTATCGAAGCTATCCTATACGTCAAAAACCACATATATACCACATTCTACAATTGAATTCAAACTCCGCGATGGCTCATTTTGTAGTGGTTTTCACTCTCGTACCCTTCTTATAGGTTTGCAAATAATCCTTTCCCTTAGTCCCCTTCCACTGAAGTCCTTGGTGTCCACTTTGTCGTAGCTTTCACTCTAGTTCTCTTCTTTAATTTTTGGGCTTTCTCTGGTGAATTTTTCCCTAAGTGCAACTCCTGAGGTTTGAGTCTGACATAGTGCTAGCTTTGAATACAAAATAATATGAATCCAACCGATACATCAAAAAACTAGGGGTTAATAATATAGAAAGTTAAGCCCATGTTTCTTTAGGGTTGTAAAAGTAACGAAAACTTAGAAAATATAGAAAAAAAAATTTAAGTGGACATCAAGGGGTTTTAATGGAAAGGAATACTAGAAAAGACTAATTTGGGACCCAAAAAGAAAGATAGTAGGGTGAAACATGCTCTAAAGGGAAAACTCTGAAAGACAAAATATCCTCTAAAGTTATGTCCTATTTTATTTCTAATTTTACATATAGTGGTTGAAATTTAACCTAGCACCCCAAAAGACCCAAATGCCTATAAAACTTCGATTTTAAAAATTCTTGTGGCGTGCTAATTAAATGGGGCCATATAATGCACATGTGATGTTCAAATACTAGAGTTGTTATAATTACATTTCACCTTTTATTGGTAGTCAAAATAAATCAAGCTGCACCAAAGATTATAAAGATTTTATATATAAATTTTTATAATTAGAACTTGAAGCCAATAAATTGATCAAGATGAGGTTGAATTGATTAAAAAGCTTGAAAATAATGCATTTTTTGGAGAAAACACAAGGATTTCTGAAATTTGACTTTTTATGTTAATTCAATGCATTTTCAGATTGTCTTGGTGTAAAAAAATCAAACTAGCAAAGAAAACACAATTGCACAAAAAACAACGGTTTACATGATTCGATAGTGTGCCTACGTCCACGTCTACGAATCCAACAAAAACAATCACTATTTTCTCAAAAGTTTTGTAGTCATAATGATCATCTCTATTTATACAACCAAGAGTTATCAAAATATGTAAAACTTCCCAAAATAGAAACGTCCGTAGCTCTACGTTGCACAATAGAATACAAGACATTAATTTACACAATAATTGGTTGAGTTTCAATTCGACTTGTCCGAGTTTTCAAATTGACTTGATGAGTTGGTTCCATTGAGTTTTGTGGTCTAGTCACCTTGGATGTCAGACAAAGTTTCAAGTTGGCTAGTTGAGTTTTAAATGATGGATAGGATCACCTCTTATTGTTAAGAAAAGAAAAGAAAAAATTATATATCAATCCCTATAAATAAAATAGCTTTGAAAAAAATTGGTAAAAAAAACATGCATGTCCTTGGATATGCAGCTAAATTAATTTTAAACAATGTGCCCTACATTTTGGTCCCCATTGATCCATGAAGGTTTGGCAAAAATATTATGGATAGATCTTCAAATCAGAAATCAGCCCAATTTATAATTTCCAACCAGCCAGCCATTATATTCAACCATTTTGTTCCATCATTGACTTCGATCCCGAGAAATGAACATGAAATTTCTTAGATTCATTGGTTTTGGATTACAATTAGCCTTAGTTTTAATGTCAGTTTTAAAAGAATCTAATACTATCTAAAGGGAATCTGGAGTTTGGTAGCTTAACCTGCTATCTGAAGTACAGGATCTGGATTCTAATACGACTTACGAAATAGACATTAGCCCACCTAAACAAATACAGCCAGCGAGTGCTTTTATAACGGTTTTGTGCTTATTTTCAAGTGTTTGACCGTTTGACATTGTGTTAATATTTGGCCACAGACCCTACACCCATTTAAATGGACTTAAATGGATTAAGTTTGACCCAAGATCCAACTAGACTGTGGAACCAAGATGACCACGGTACGATTGACAAAGTCAATCAACTCGGTACCATCTTCACCATTGAGAGCTCTCCAAAAGATGAGATGACATACTCAACGTCATGCCCCACTTAATTCAAGGTATCTATAGGGGTGTCAACGGATAGATATCCGATCGGATAGTGATATATCCGAATCCGAGTTCGAAATTTTTTAGTGATATCCGAATTCGAATCCGAATCCGATCGGATATCAGTAACTAATATTCGAATTCGTATCCGAAAAAATTATCGGATATCCGATATTATCCGATTTGAAAACTATCCGAAATTTATCCGAAAATTTATCGAAGGTGAGCCGACGCCGTCGCCGATGGCGAAGGTCTGAAGAGGAGACAGAAAACAAGAGCAAAAAACAAACCCAATGTGAGCCGACGTCCGATGCTGATGCTGATGTCGATGGTGAGTCCGTGACAGCGAGGGGTTGAACTGTTGAAGTCATGAGGACGAGGTGAGGCGATGAGGGGCTGAGCCGTTGCCTAGGATCGTGACTGTGACTCTATGAGGGGTTGAGGTCGCGAGGCGACGCCGCGATGAAGAGGAAGAGCTGAGCTGAGCCGCAGCCTGAGATCGTTGAAGACGACGACGGATCATTGAAGACGACGACAGAACCGTTAATCTGTGCTTCACCGCGAGTTGTCCGAGTGTTCTTCGACAGAACTTGAAGTTCAGCTTCTCTAACAACTTCTAACCCTAACGAATGAGAAGTTTATTCGATTTTAAAATTAAAATAAAAAGGTATTTATTTTATTGCTTTCGGATCGGATATTATCGAATCGAATTTATCGATATCCGAATCCGTATCCGAAACCTTATCGGATATTCAAAACTATCCGAATCCGAATCTGATATCCGAAAATTTCGGATAATATCCGAATTTTCGAATTCGAATTCGGATTTCGGCTATCCATTGACACCCCTAGGTATCTAGACCACATAGTAGAACTTAATTTTCGATTCATATCATGAATTGTCGAAATCAGATTGTATAAACTTATTTTCAAAATCAATAATCTTGTTTTGCTACATTACTTATGAAATTTTATTATGTAATCTAAATTGGAAATCTCGTTAATTTAGATAACATTATTTCTGAAAATTGATTTTTATAATACATACATATGTATATATTAAAATTCAACAATTGAAGGGCGTATCTATATTACTCAAAGAATTGCCATCAGTTTGTGATTTTTATATCGAAAGCTATCATCTTTATTGTCAAGCGTTTTGTTGCAAATTTGGAGATATTATGAAAGAACGTAAACGAACGAAAAGGAATTGATGTGGCACAATAGATTCAATAAAATTAATAGTAGATTCAAAAAAATTAACAATAGAAATCCTACTAATTCTAGATTAAATTTTACGTAATTCAAATATTACAGACCCAAAATATAATTTGTAAATGAGTAATTCAAATATTACAAATTGTAAATGTAAGATTCAAAAAGATTGACAGATGTAAAATGTATTCTACTAATAATGAGAAGCAGTTGGTTAGATTATAATAAGAAGTAAATTTTAAAATAAATAAAGATTTAAGCTTACCTTGCAAAGGTTTTTTTCCCTTTCAATGAGGAGCATCAAAGATAACTAGTCTTTTGTCAAAAATATAAAACATGAATTCAATTAGATTGAAAACAAAGAACATTTTACAAAAACTAAAAATAACTACGCCCATCACAGTAAACGTTTGTCACTCTAGCGTGAACATGATTCTAAGAAGGAACTTCAACAATTATACAGTCACATTAAGGAACTTCAACAAATGCTATTCTATTGGACCTTCATTAGATCAAAAGATGATTAAACAAAATAGTCCCGACAATGCATTTAATAAGTTCTTTGAAGATATCTCAACCCATGATTTCTTAAAACATCACGACCATTGCTTATTATACCTATGCATATAGAGATTTTAGAAGAGATTTCATCCCATAGATCATAACTCTGAGGATTCTTGTGTGCAATTGCTTGTTAATTTTAGTATTTAAATGAAGATGGCCGAGAGAACCTTAGAAGATTCTTGTTCGTAAATTGCTTGCTTTTTTATATTTGAAAATAAAATGTTTAAATGATAATAGTATTTAAGTTGATTGTTTTTTTTTTTTTCTTTTTTATTATTATTTATTGTTAGAGACTTTTTGACCTTATAATAAAAATCTAAATTCATCTTAGGTTCAAGATGTACGGTTGTCCTGTTAGAGTGTATAACTAGCAGCATGGGTTGAGATATGATTGAATCTGATCAAATCCTACTTTGAAGCGGATATGCCGCTGGAAACAGCAACAGATCCTCTCCATCAAGAAACCTCTTAGACACGTGGCTTTTTCAAATTTATTTTATGCCCTTACCTCCTTAACATGCCACGTGTAATTCAATGGAGAGGGTTCTTTCAGAATTTTGAAGAGACCAGTCCGTTTCAATTTTTTTCCTTTCTGTAAAACAGCTCTTCACGTCAAATCTTCAAAAGGCAATCTTTCTATCTTTATAGTACACTTTTTAAATGAGTCGTGCTAGAGTAACATTGCTGACGTAAATTATTAGATATTAGAATAGGATGGTGTTCCCAACCCAATACATGAGCGTATTTTGAAAGAGTAGGGTGGCGTTACCTCAAAAATTCAAAATCTTTTGTTGCACTACTTTAAAGAGAGCTGATTTTGTAACTCACGGGTTAAATAAAAAATTCACTGACGTGGCAAGTACTTCTCTTGGGATATACAACTGCACAAATTTATAGATGTGCAATTGTATATCCCGATAAAAAAATCTACTATTCTTACAAGGTGCACGTCAATTGAATTTTTGAGTTACATGCTAGTTGAGTTACAAAATCATTACACTATTTTAAACTTTGGAAGAACTTTTAGAAAAAAAAATATTTTTTTCATAAAACTTGCATGTATTAGCAAATTCAAAAACGTTGTTTGATTTAAGATCGTTTGGATTGACAGTATTTTCCTTAGAAGTGCAGATCTACGATCCCCAAATCTGTCATGTCAAGGGTATTGATCATGGTTTTTAAATTCGGTATCTTGTCTCATCTCGTTCAACTTTGATACCGAGTTGACTCAGATAATACGTCTCATCTTGTTTAACATTGAGACAATGGTTTTTAATCATTTAAAAATTTTGAAAAAATTCAGAAATGATTTCTATTAGAAAAATGAACAAAAATATATATATATATATATATAAAATATAAAAAAATCGATTTGGGGATAAAAAAATAGAGGGTTGAGGCTTTTAACTCATTTGTCTCGGTTAATTCGGAAGATATTTTGAAAATCTCGTTCAATGCGTCCCGGTTAAAAGTTACCATTGCTTTATCCATCAACATCGATATATATCTGTCGAAGTTGTCCTACAAGCCAAAAACCACCTATACCACATTCTACAATTGAAATCAAACTCCGCATTGGCCCATTTTATAATGGTTTTCACTCTCATATTCTTTTTATAGGTTCGTAAACAATCATTTCCCCTGGTCCCCTTCCACTAAAGCCCACTTTGTTGTAGCTTTCGCTCTAATTCTCTTCTTTAATTTTTGGACTTTCTCTCATGTCTTTTTCCCTAAGTGCAACTCTCGAGGTTTTGAGCCCAACATAGTGGTAGCTCTCAATACCAAATAATATGAATCCAACTAATACACCAAAAAATTATATGTTAATAATACAGAAAGTTAAGCCCATATTTCTTTAGGGTCGTAGAAGTCATGAAAACTTAGAAAATATAGAAAAAATTTTAAAGTGGACATCAAGGGGTATTAATGGAAAAGAATACTAGAAAGGACTACTTTGGGGCCCAAAAAGAAGGATAGTAGGGTGAAACACACTCAAAAGGGAAAACTTTGAAAGACATTATGTCCTATTTTATTTCTAATTTTACATAAAGTGGTTGGAATTTAACCTAGCACCCCAAAAGACCCAAATGCCTATAAAACTTTGACTTTAAAAGTTCTTGTGGCATACTAATTAAATGGGGCCATATAATGCACATGTGATAGTCAAATACTAGAGTTGTTAAAATTACATTTCACCTTTTATTGTTAGTCAATATAAATCTAGCTGCACCAAAGATTTTAAGGATTTTATATATAAATTTTTATAATTAGAGTTTGAAGCCAATAGATTGATCAAGATGAGGTTGAACTGGTTAAAAAGCTTGAAAATAATGCATTTTTGGGAGAAACACACAAGGATTTCTAAAATTTGAGGGCTTGTGTGGATTGACTTCTATAAGTACTTCTGACTTTTGCGGGGAGTCAGACGCACTTTAAAGGTATTTGGATAAATAACTCCTGGAAAAAATTATTTTACTGTGGAGTCATTTTAGTGCTTTTTCACGGAGTACCAATGGTGCTACTTCTCTAAACTACTCTTGCGCGGAGCCACAAAACATTGTCAAAATGACGAGACTAAGACAAGTATGCCCTCATAAATTTTGAAAATTACAAACCTACCCTCAAAAAGGTAATTGGAATAATATTATATTACTATTCATTGATATGGTGGTAGTCTTTTGGTGTAACATTTGGGACAAGTATACCTCATAAATTTTAAAAATTACAAGCATACCCTAAAAAATGCAATTGCAGTAATACGATATTATTATCTATTGATGTGGTGGTAGCTTTTTGGTGTAGTATTTGGGACAAGTATGCCCTCATAAATTTTAAAATTACAAGTATACCCTAAAAAATACAATTAAATAATATTTTATTATTATCCATTGATGTGGTGGTAGCATTATAGTGTATCATTTGAATTTGGATTTCTACCTCTCCTAAGCACTCAATGATTTATCCATGAACATTCCAACCATGGTTGAAATTTTCTTATTGCAAGATTGATGTGAATAAGTATACACAAATTTACTATACATTGATGTAGTGAAAACTTCTTCATATTTGCTCACAATATCTTCTATTTGTTTATAATTGTTGGGTGTTTATATTAGTTTTTATGAATAAAAACAATAACTTTTATTTCTTTTGAAGAATAATTTGTTGAGTTATAATGTTAAAAATAGTAACTGATACTTATAAGGGCATTTTGATCATTTTAACAAAATCCAAAATAGTTTTCAAACACAAAACTCTATAAAAAATACTTCTGACAGTACTTTTCAGAACCTGCATCTAAACACACAACAGTTATCCACCTATTCTAGACAGTACTTCAAAAAGTACTTATGAAAGTACTTATGTTCTAAATACTTCTACCTCTTGTATCCATATGGACCCTGAGTTTTTATGTTAACTCAATGCATTTTCATATTGTCTTGGTGT
>NW_028237209.1:0-36810 GCF_017979445.1 Akebia trifoliata | reverse complement strand
TGTCCAATCCCGGCATATCCCTGTACGACCATGCGAAAACATCTTGATAATCTTGTAAGAGTTTGATCATTTCTTCTTTTGTTGTGACGTTAATAAGGCTCCGATCTTGACAATTCGTGGGTCCTCTTCGGTACCAAGATTGATTGAATCTGTATCCTCAATGTTTGGCTGAACACCTTTCTCGTGACGTTCTACCAAGTCTTTGATTTCTTTAGGCGGGTACTCCATTTCGTCCTCAGACTCTTCTTCGATCCCCATGAGGTCAAAGTCGAGTTCAAGATCGAAATCATACTCGTCCCTTTCAAATTCTGTTTTATCTGGGTACTCATTTGATTGAGACATATCCCTTGAAAACTCTTTTTTTACTTTTGGAAAATATCTATTTTTTGTAACTTTGAAAGTTTTTTGATTTTTTTGACTTTTGAGAAATTTTTGATTTTTTTATTTTTGAGGAATATTTGTTTTTTGTTGCTTTTCGAATACTGAAATAAGAAGAACAATCATGCGAATTCATTAATAAAGATAGGGAGCCCTCAAAACAGTCTTTACCCGAGGACGAGGGCTCGTTATGATCCTCGGGCAAACTAGATTCGTTTAACGGCATTTTTTTGGAGGCCTCAACAGCCTCAAGGGTCAATGGGAATTCCTCCCAATTGTTCAGAACTTCACCTTCTCTGAGGGGGCGGATGAGATGTGAAAGTGATGTGTTGGGTGATTTGGTTGGTGGTTCGGAGATAACCATGATCTCCGATTGATTTTTGTCAGATGGGGGCATAGTCCCTCCCAAACTCGGTGGGATGACGACTGATGCCCAGTCAATGCCGTTGAAAGGGTGATTTGTTCTCTTGGCTAGTAGTGATTTCCACTTTGGTTGATTCTAAGGAGGTTTCTGATAGACTTTCATTGGAATCCCCATTGAATAAACATCAATGCCTTCTACGAAGGATGACTGGGACTCAACAACTGAGTCTTCATGAATGTGTACAGGTTTGAAATTTACCCTTTGGCTTTTTTGCTGGTAGTGGTTCTGATAAGCTGTCGGGTCTATATGTGATTTTGGGAAGCTAACGCTGATATGCGGAACTCTGCCCAGGTTCCAGATATTTGGTTCACGGTTTTGCTTTCTCGCTAGTCGAAGCTCTTTTTCTTTTCATTCATTTCTGCAATATCCCTTTTTGTGGGCCTGAACCCGAGACCAAAATAAGGAGTATGTTTTTTGGCTTCAACCGGTGTAGCTCTCCCTCTTCCTCCTGGTCCCAACCCTTGCTTGGGTCGATAACCTGCCCTTTTCATGATCCGACCAACCATCAGATTTGGTCTTGATAGTTTTGCTTTTACCTTCTCCTGCCCCTTTTCAATATGATTGACAGCGGCGAATTGATAAGAGTGATAGAGTGTTTTGTCCTTCGTCATCTCAATGTCGATAAATGGCACATCCGGAGCTCTTCCAGCCGGGATAAGATTTTCTGCCAGCACTGATATCATTCTCTGCCCCATGATGAACTTGACTCTTTGGTGTAGAGAGGACGGTACTGCCCCGGCAATATGGATCCATGGCCTGCCCAGCAGTAAGTTGAAGGTCGTCGGTATTTCCATGACTTCAAACGTTACTTCGAATGTACATGGGCCTATTGTAACAGGTAGATCCACTTCTCCTAGAGAATCCCTTCTCGAACTATCAAAACCTCGGACGACCTTATTGTTGGGCTTGACATGTGACCAATCAGCGTTAAGCTTTCGGAAGGTCTCAAGCGGACAAACATTAAGCGCTGAGCCGTTATCAATTAGCACCCTAGCAACCATCATGCCCTTGCATATGACCATGATGTTTAGTGGCTCGACGTGCCCCGTTCCTCCAGGCATAAATTCATCTTCAGTGAAGATAATGGGATTGGGGGCCATTATCTGGCCAATTGTTTGTTCTAGTTGCGCGGGTGAGGTAGTTGCAGGTACATGCGATTTTCCAAAACTCTCAGTAATGCCTCTTGGTATTCTTCTGATTTTTGCATCAGACCCAGGATACTGATTTGAGCTGGCTGTTTGTTCAATCTGTCCACTATATTATGCTCACTCTTGAGAATGAGCTTAATAAAGTCTGCAGCTTCCTTATCTGTTTCTTTCGCCTTCTTTTCTTTCTGTTCACTCTCATTCATTTTGTCCTTTCCTTTTTACTTTTCTTTTCTCTTCATCCATCATGCCTTTTGTTGTTTCTTTAGTCTTTTTCCTGATGCTTACCCCCTTTTTTGATATTTTTTGTATCGCCCTGCCCTTGTCATATGCCCAATGTCGACTATCATTGCTTTCTTCATGGTTTCAACCCCGGAGGTTGTGGTGATGGTTGTCTCGTAACTCCAGGGAACTGCCTGGATAGAGTTATAGGGGAATGGTTTGGGTGAGTGTATGGTCATGGGAGGCGGCTCGGGTTTTACATTGAGAATAAGGGGTGGTGGTGATGATTTGGATGAAACGGTAGTAGGAGTAGTTGATGGAGTGTATGGGAGGATGAGTGGTGGACGTGAAGATGCGGTGTATGGTATGTGAAGGGGTGGCCGAGTCATATATTGAGAACCTTGCAATGCATATGGTATAATGAGAGGCGGTCGAGTAGTAGTATTGGGAGTTTGATGAGTGGGATGGATGGTGAGGTCAGACAATCTGAGAGGTGGTAGTGAATTTTGGGATGAGTTTGTCGTGTGGTGGTTGACTGTGTTAACCGTAGGTGCTTCTGATCCCTGAGTTAGGTAAACCCTGATTTTGGACCCGATAGGCGCTATTAAATCTGAGGGATTGAAGTCGAGTTCTCCATAGACAACATTTACCCTGTGCCCACTCCCCTCTCCATTGTGAGTAGGTAGGGGGTTTTGGTTGATGTTTTGTTGTTGGGGTGGGTTGGCAGGCCCATCTAGGATGAGAGCCTTTTTATCGATCAGGTTCTGTACTTGATGCTTGAGCTGCCAGCATTGATCTGTGGAGTGCCCTGGTGCACCCATGTGGAATTCACAGAACAGGTTAGGGTTGTACCCTGGCCCTTTCACAGCCTCAGGATTTGGTGGACGTTTTACCAGATATTCGCCTCTGAGTAAGAGTGGCAGTAATTCTGATAGTGTCATGGGCAATCTGGTAAATACTCTGTTTACCCTGTTAGGTCGTGCCTGCTGGTTTTGCCCATACTGTGGTGCTGGTTGTGCTTGCAGAGGAACTGTCTGAAAGGGATTCTGCGGTGCTGGAGCCCAAGCAGCTCGAGGTACTGGCGCCCAAGGGGCTTGTGGTGCCTGCGGCCTCTGAACTGGTGCCTGAATGAAAAGAGGTTGGCTGGGTTGTACATTGTTGACTTGAGTTTCCTCTTTCTTTTTGACAAAAGGCACGAAACTTTCTCTGCCGATGTGTCCTGCCGTTGCACTTAGGGCTGTGAAGTCAAATATTAAACCAGTCCAGGATCCCGTCCTCGACCCGGTCTGCCACTTGAACTAAATTGAGAAGGTGCCTGTGGTGTGTCCAACCAGATGAGTATAAAAGGCATGCCCTAGTATTGAGATGAACGTGGTGTTCATCTCTTGTTCAGTCATTGCAGGCCTCACTTGTGAAGCAGACTCCCGCCATCTTTGGGCGTACTCTTTTACTGTTTCCCTTTGCTTTCTAGTCATCTTGGCTATATCATTTCGATCCAGACCTACATCTGTGTTGAACCAATAATTATGCCAGAACATTTCAGCCAAGTCTTGCCAACTTTTGATAAGCGTATGGTCCAATCCGAAAAACCATTTGAGTGTTGGCCCTGTCAAGCTTCTTTGAAACAACTGCACCAGTAGCCTGTCATCTTCGCCGTATTGGCACATGGATCCGCAGTATAGTTTTAGATGTGACAGAGGACACCCCACCCCACTGTACTTCTCAAACTCCGGACATTTGAACTTGGCCGGCAACTGTGCATTAGGATAAAAGCAAAGGTCCCTGAATCTTGTCCCTCCTAAAGTATTTGTACCCTTCATTCGTCTCATTTTTTCTTGGAGAGACTCTATCTGCTGGGCCATTTTGTTATCAGTGGCATTTTTGGCCTCAGGCACCCTGAAGTCACACTCATCATCTGGGATTACCACCGGAGGTGGTTGATTCTGTGGGATGTAAAGTGGAGGGCCCTGATACATTGGCACCGTAGGAGGTGGGGTGGTCTGTGATCTGGTCGTGTCTGTTCAAGGGGTTCCGATTTGATCCAGATGCTTGGTGTTGAGCGGCTTGCGCTTGTAGGAAGTTAGTATTACTAAAAATAGCCATCAACATTTGTTCTTGTCTTTTCGTTGTTTCTATAAACTTCGCTATCATTGCATTAGCTTCAGCAAGTTCACTTGTCGCAGGTTGTGGGTCCTCTGAGTTGCTCATAGTTGATGTAGATCGAAGGAAATACGGAGGCTTCTCAGGGTTTGTACTTCTTTCGTTTGGCCACCTTTGGGTATAGAAGACCAAGCATTACTATCTTGTTTACAAAAAGAAAATACCTGACATTTTATTAGGTCGGGTAAAGTTATTTTTTTTAAAGCGAACGAGTTTTAAAGAAAGAGTTCTTTGGTTCGGAGCCGACATTAACGCAAAGTTGGCATCAATACGGGACTGGCAAAATATTTTGAAAAAGAATTACATCAGCACGGAGCTGGCATCGACACGGAGTCGGTAAAATTAAAATGATTACATCAGTACGGAGCTGGCATCGACACGGAGTCAGTAAAATTAAAAATGATTTCATCAACACGGACGTCGGTAAAATTAAAAACGATTTCATCAGCACGGAGCTGGCATCGACACAGAGTCGGTAAACTTAAAAATGATTACATCAGCACGGAGCTGGCATCGACACGGAGTCGGTAAAAATTAAAAAGATTTCATCAGCACGGAGCTGGCATCGACACGGAGTCGGTAAATTTAAAAAATGATTCATCAGTACGAAACTGGCATCGACACGGAGTCGGTAAGACATTTTGAAAAAGAAGATTACATTTGAATTTTGTACACCAACCCATTAAACAATTCATTTATGCCATGATTATCCACAAATAAACTGAAAGAAATTTCATTGAACTATTGAAAATTGTTTGACAAATAGGATTTTCATTGAATTACAACTTTCAAATAACTCTGTTTTACATTCTTTTACATGGACGCTTGGATTTGTTTTGATCGTCATCAGGATTGCTGGGACAATTAGGCTTGCTTCTTTTGGTTCTAACGACTGACTCTTTGAACTCTGCTGGTCCATCTGGATATCCTAAGATGCGCTTGTTCCAATCCTTCTCAATGAGATGTACTAACTTTTCAGTCAATGGTTCGGGAGAAAAGAATTGTTTGTGTTGAGGTAGCGAAAACTCTATAGGTACTCCGTACTGTTCTGAATCAAAGCAGGTTGGTAAAAAGATGTCTCCTCCAGTCCGATCAAACGGACATAATAGGATCCTTTTGTACCTAAAACAGCGTAGTCCGTCATCCACTAAGGGCATCTCAAACCAATATGACAGGCAAGGCGAGAATCCAACCATTTGCTCCAAGCCTTAACTGAGTTGTGACGCACTAACATGTTTCTCTTGGAAAAGTGTTCTGGCCTATACTCGAGGGTTGAAGGAATGTCCACAATTTTAAGATGATCGCAAAGCCACATATAAAGCAGGTGAGGGCTTCCTTTGAAATCCCTTCCCTCACCATTTTTTATGGCATCCAAACCTGAGAAGATTTCAGCTACAATGAGAGGTACAGGATTGGCTTTTCTAGAGAGCTGGGAAGCTATGTCTATGAAAGACTCAGGAACAGTTTGACCCTCACTTTTGGAGGTCAATATGTATTGGGCTAAGATTCCTAAACACAATCGACAGTCTCTAGTGGCTCTCCAAGCTACTGGTTTTACATTGATGGGATGACTACGAGAGTGGTATGGACTCAATAAGGATACTAAATCCAATCTCCCGTTACGGACTAAGGCCTTGACTTCTTCCTTTGAAATGTTTAGGCCTGTGGCGAGGTCACCAGAATATCCTGTCTTCAATGAAGGCCTGACTAGAGGACCAGCAATAGATATCCCCATGATGCCACAATAGTCTTCATGGGTAGGACACAAGTGCATATGCCCAATGTGAAAAATGTGAAGATAAGGGTTCCAACGCTTAGCCATAGCGCGCAAGAGATTCCAATCTATCTCAAACTCGTGAAAGTACAGGGCGCATCTCAACATGAATTTTGCAAAGTTGAATTTCTCTACGCTGTGCATCCCCGTGATGGTTGTTATGACCAATTGATCGATTGGGTTATTGCCTGCAGCCAGCATCCTGAGTTGACACAAGGGAATAGTTCAGCACATTTCCAAGGTCTATGTAAAATTACTTTTCTTTTGAAAATCTTTGTTCTTATGGAAAACACTTTCTTAAAAACACTTTTCTTTTTTGAAAACATTTTTTTTTCTAGAGAACACCCCTTTTGGAAAACCTACTTTCTGGAAAATATTTTTCTTTTGTAAATCACTTTTCTTTTTTGAAAATTTGATTTTCATTTTGATTTAAATGGCCCAGCCTATCATGATCATAGGATCGAGATGGACTGGGTCATTATTGAATTTTTGCAAGAAATGGATTCTTTATTGGGTCGGTGCACCCATTTTAATTTTTGAAAATAAAATTTTGATCCTTGAGGACAATCATAAACTCTGATCTCATCATTCATATCATTCACATACATCAATCATCAGGTTCCATTCAACAACCCGGGAACACCCGCGATAAGTTCGAGTCGTGACTTACAGGGAAGGTTTCTAGACTCTAAGCTTACTACGTGCAATGCATTTTTATCTGGCCACTCTTGTCCAAGCACACCTATTACCTCTCAAGCGTACTCAATCAGACGGTACGTGGTGACTTGGTTTGATATACCGTATAGGTGATAATCTAAAACTTCAATTCTCTCTTAAGCCAAAAACAACCAGTTTGATCCCCAGTTGAGAGGTGGCGCACGATGCTGAGCAAGGGCCCACTTAAGTACCTCTCGTCTAGAATAGACGTAGTCTATCCCCCTCGTACAGTAGGGTACAGCGGGGCAGGATCTTGCTTAGGCACTGGTTTTGACCAAGAAGTGCAATTGATGTACTTGGATTATCTTTTATATACCTATGGGTACGTGTCAAGAGTTGTAGCTTTCATAAATGGTTTTCGCATCCCGCGAGGGGACCGACCACGTACTAGTACTACGTTGGCAATCGGGACATGTGACCATGCGGCTTACAATAGGACAAAGGCTCAGGTCGCTCCAACGTGGGTGTATCAATATACCTTTCAGAATCACCTGATCAAACGGTATTGATGCCCCAGTTTTATATACCTTACGGTACGTGATTGGAGTTGTGGTTTTCATGAATGACGTCGCATCTCCGAGAAGACCGGGCCACGCACTAGTGCCACGTTGGCTATTAGGGACATGCAAGCATGCAATACAGTAAAGTAAAAGTGCTAGTGGCGTGTGCAAATAGGATAGGGTGTGCCCGGGGCATTTTCCAGATGAGTGGGCCCGTTTGGCCAGATCAAAGAGACCATAGTTTTTTTTAGATAATTAGTCCAATAGGGTCGCACATTCATAGTTAAGCAATAACCAATCGATTTTTTTTTCATCATTTTTTTCAATTTTACGAATGAACTAATCATAAAAGGACTTTCTTTATTTTATTTTTTATAGTCCAACGATGATCACTTTGAATTTCCATTTTGATCAATCAAAAAGTGGTGAGCGGTACGCCCTGAGTTTAAAAAAGATGATCCGTTTGATCTTTTGAAGCTTTAAAACTTAAAATAAAAATAAATTCCAAGAGAAAAGTTTCCAAGACTGATGTAAGGAACAAGTTGAGTAAAAAAAAAAATATATTTTTTTAATTAATTGTTTTTTATTATTTTTTTTTTATGCTCATTTTGAGGCACATTGCCTCTGGTTTTTGGCTTGGGCCAAATTTTTTTTTCCTTTTTTATGCTCTTTTTCCCTACTCATTTTGTATCGCGACGAGACGTCAAACGGAAATGATAGCGTAAACGATAGTAAATGAGCTCAAAAATCGATTCTGACTAGTCAAAATATTGCTGACTTTATCACATTTGGTAGTAAATTTTGTTCTACCCCAAATCGATATGCACTAATAGCTAATCGGAGATCGGACGAGAAAGTTATGATCAGTTTAAGTTCGACTGTCCATTCGGCCAAAAAAGAAGAAAAATGACTTTTTTTTTATTTTTTTATTTTTTTATTTTTTTTTTTTTTTTATTTTTTATACCCATTTTGAGGCACATTGCCTCTGGTTTTTGGCTTGGGCCAAAAAAATAATAATTTTTTTTCATTTGTTTGATGATATGCATGCTTAAAAGGACATAATCGGATAAATAAAGTAAAAATCGGATTTTTTTTTTTGTTTTTTTTCAAGTGAGTAAATAAATAAAAGAAACCTACCTAAAAAATAAATACAACAAACACAACAAGTATTGTTAGCTTGTAAAATAAAAAAAATTTGAAACCTTTTTTTTTTTTTTCCAAAATAACCGAGTTGACACGAGGGTAGAGCCTTTACTCCCAAGTGGAGTCGCCAAGCTATAGACACGTGATTTCATCATTACGATGACCACATCTACAATGGTTTGGAGTCGCCACCATTCATATTATAAGTGGGTGTGAATGGTTACCCGATGTGCATTTTTTTGAAAAAGTGACATTTTTTACGTTTTAGTGACTCTCGATGAATATGAACTAATCAAACAATGAAATTCGGGGTAAGTGGCTCGATTGGAGAAAAGGGAAGGTGTTAGGCACCCTTTTCTCCCCACTAAAGAGTGGTAACCTCAACTCAACTCGATCATTTTTTATTTAAAAAGGTGTGAAAGAAAACGTGCCACGTGGGTGCATTTGTACCCTAGATAGGGGTTCATTTTCGGCTTGATCATAGGGTCATTCCATTGATGGAAATGACCCTTATAGACCTTTAGCCTTGGGGTCCATTCATCCTAAAAAATAAAATGAAGGGGAGAGGGGTGATAGAAGAGGGAGGAGGAGAGGGTGTAGAAGAAAGAGGGGGGGGGGTTGCCTTGAACCCACCTTGTATCTTCTTTCTTATTTTCTTCTTCTTTGAGTCTTCTTGAGTCCTTAGTATTTTAAGCAAATACAACTCTTTTTTGGTTGAAGGAGTAGAGAAGAGATGATGAGAGAGATGTGTAGTATGTGATTTTTTTTTATGAGACTTAGGGAGGATTAGTATGAGGGAATTGATGAGATTTTTCTTAGTGAGAGGGGTGATAGTTGTTAGTAGAGAGAGAGTTGGGGAGAAATTTTGTAGTGAAAGTTGGGAGTCATTTTTGGGAAGAGGAGGAGGGTATTTATAGATGTTGAGGAGTTATTTTAGGGATATAATGGGGTGAAGTGAAGAAAAAGGATAGAATGGTTATGAGTTTGAAAGAGAAGTGGGTGTGGTTAATGAGTGAGTTTTGACCCAAATGGTTTGGATCCTACCCACCCCATTTTGGTGGAGTGTTTGGTGAGGTAAGTTTAAGATGGTGGTTGTGATTAAATGGTATTTGATTTAAGATAATGGATGATTTAAAGAGGTGATTGATGATATTTTGGGAGGGTGAGGGAGATGATGCCATGTTTCAAGTGGGTGGAAATGAAGGTTGAGATAGGTTGATCGGAGAGGTTGAGTGTTTGACTTGAGAGGATGGTGTAGGTTTAGGTTGTAGATGTGGGTTTTGTAGGGAATGATGAGGGTAGATTAGGGGGGTATAGGTTAGGCGTGTGGGTAGATGTGCTTGATTTGAGAGAAAAGGTGATGGTTGATGTGTGGGTAGATGGGATTTAAAGCAAATTAATGGGGTAGGTAGTTGGATGAGGGAGGTGATGGGGTGATGACATGTGTCATCTTTGATTATCAAGATGGTGATTGGTTGATGTGGGTAGTGGTTGATGGGTTAGGGTTGTGGGTTGGATATGGATTTGGACTTAGGGGCTTTGGAGTGTTTTGGGCTTGGGTTATGAAATGGTTTTGGATTTTAGGAATTGGTTGGGGGTTATTTTAGAATGGATTTTGAGGGGGTAGATTGGTATTAGATTTTTAGGTGATGTGGGATTGAGTTTGAGAAAAATGGATTTTGAAGAATTAAGGATTTATGGGCCTTAGGTGGGTTTAGATTTTTTGGATTCGGAGATGGAGCGGTGGAAGGTATAGGAGGTGGTAGGTGTCCCAAGTCTCCTTTTTTAATTCTATTTATTTTTTTAAAATTTTTGAAATCATTGGTTTGATCGAGATGCCACGTGTTGGCAAATTGGGCTTTTTAGGCCCGTTGGTGAACTTTATTGAAAATTTGACGTGTTTGATTTTGAAAGCGGAGCGGTGAATATTGGGAAAGTGTAAGGTAGGCCAAGTCCTTTTTGTGGCCTCCTAAACCATTGAGAGGTCTTAGGGGCCTCGGTTTGGTCAAAATGTCACTTTTCAATGACTTGGGCCCTTAAGGCCCGTTGGCCCATTTATTGGAAAATCTGTATTTTTGGGCCTTTTCGAGTAGTGGCCTGTTCAAATTGGGGTGTCTACATAAGGAGACATGACAATATGCTTCAATTATTATGCTTGAAGTGTTCCACAAAAACAGTGAACTTGATTTAGCTGTACATTTAAAAAAAAAATATCTAGGCTGCCTGTTACTATTTATCAAAATATTCTACTGCAAACTATCATTTTATGCTGTCCATGAAGCTCAAGGACTAGCCCTAGCAGTGTACAATTGAAGTTCTTGTGTGGTTGATTATCTTCCCCTTTTCTCCTTTATTGCTGCTATTGTTATTAATAATGTGGATATCCCTTTAGTACTCTGTTATTGTTCTGTTGCATGTGGTTCTTTGGGCTTTCAATTTTATGACTTTAGATTGAAAAAAAAAAAAAAAAAAAAAAAAAAAACAAAGAAGAATGTGTTATAAAAAGAAAAAAACAGCATATACAGCACTCTCAAGAAGGCTTCTCATACATATAGCTCAGTTGAAAAATTGGCCAATACCTTAAATAATTTAAGAAATTTGGGTATAATAAGTAAAAGTTGGGGTGCCAATAATGTCTTTCTTTCCCATTTGGTTGTCATTGAGATTTTTTTGGTGTGTATCCTTAGGATCTTCAACGATCTGGTCTTTTATGAATGCTGCTGCCACAAAATCTGTCATGGGTGACATTCCTATTTTGAGTGTATGCCAAGTTCCAACCATGGCAATTAAAATTCATTGTGAGATTAATTTGGGTATGATATGAGCAGACATTTGATGATTCATACATTTTTCTGAAATAGTTTGCATTTGTATAGAAAAGAGTCATTTGCCATTGGAAATTATTACATATACAACTTCTAGAAGCTCATTGCATTACAGAAGGGATACTATTATGTTGGTTCTGTATATATTTTGAGATGTAAATACTATCTATCTTTGTTGTTTTGGATGTCTATAAGTTTGGTTGAAATATTGCAATCCAAGGTGGTGGGTTCTAGTCATGGTTTGTGACATTGATATTGACATGAAGTGTCAGACAGATGGGCAGCCACAAAACTGATAAGCCAACATCTCTATACAGTCTATTCCTTATGTTTGAGAGATACTCTTTAGAATAGTTTAGTTCAATTTAATTAGAAAATAAAGGAAATATAATCCCCTTATACCAGATATCTGGAAATAATTGCTTAAATTCTGGAATTATATGCCACTTATGAACAAATGGGGAGATGATGATGATACATTTTTCAAACTGTCAATAGAGACCCTATTTTGACTATGAAATCTATTTAAATGTTGTTTTCAAACTGTCAACAGAGACCCTATTTTGACTATGAACTCGTGTTATGGCTTTGATGATGATGAGTAAACTAATTCATTTGATGACTAATAATCTCTCTCTGATAAATGGTAACTTTACATGTCATCTAAGAATTTATTAGCACTGATAATTTTATTTTTTTGTATAACCTACATATATTTGTGTGGTGTAAGAGAAAAGGGGATTGAGTTGGGTGTGTTTATTTTTTATTGGGTCCATTTGTTATATAATAAGATCGCTTAGGTGGGTCCATGGGTCCCATTAAATTTGAACTATTCAATCTTACCAAGCATCATACCTTGCGACTCATGGATAAATATTCTCATAAATACACACTTCTGTAAGTAGAATGTATATAGTGTTGATCATAGGCATGTGCACACAAAATTTTCACTCTATGACATGTTTTGTAATGGATCTATCTTTATAATGGTTTATTGATCTTTGTAGATCCTTGTTTGGTTAAGAATAATTGAACTGAATTTGGTATTTTGATTTTTAGAATCCTTGTAAAGGTCACCTTGGTTAATCTAATAGACTGATTGAAAATTGCAATAGCAAAGATCAATGAAGGAGAGACTATCTATCCACCTTACGCCTTGAAAACTTTCTGGGGTTTCTCTGCTTTCCAAAATCCAAGTAAGGGTGCTGAAGGATCATGGTAGCCAGCTTGGTAGGTCCTTGACATTTTCAATTCCTAGATATAAGTAGTAAATGTGAAAGAATTATTTACTTGAAACTTATGCGGCGTCTCGATGTCTTCATGATGTTGAGGTTTCATAAGTAGTAAATGGGCAAATGAAGTTGATGTGGGCATGTAATGGCATAATGAATGGGAAATAAGTGGGACAGTGATGTGGCAAGTGGCAAGTAGCAAGTGGCAAAGAAGAATTAACAGTATAGCTAGAGGTGGCAATGGAATGGGGATAGCAACTACTATTTCTTTGGTTTAATGCATTGATGGCAGGTTGATGGTTGCAAGGTGGCAAGCAAAATGGCAATAAAGTGGGGACAACAGCTGTGCATGTAGGGCAGCAGCTGTGTGCTTTCTAGTATAGCTCATAATCGATGTTATCGTGAGCAGCCATATAAAAAAAATGGGGAGGGAAATGGTAGCTACTGCTGTTTGTGAGAAAGAGGTGGCATTGTGAGGAATAATAGAGTTGCTGTTGTTGTGGTATTAATAAGAGATAACATTATGAAAGGGAAGCAACTGTTAGCTCATGGAGTTTCCAGCTACAGATTCGGACGTTCATCTGACTTATAAACAGAATTTCATTGTAACCAACTGGGTTGTGAAAATCTCGTAGATCCATTGGCCAGTTTCCATGTAAAAGGGTTCTGTTGGCTTTAATCTTGAAAACTTCACCCTACATGATACACCGAGTACATGGAGAGCAATGGAGGAATTGTATGATTCTGGCAAGGTTCGTGCTATTGGTGTAAGCAATTTTTCATCAAAGAAGTTGGGGCATTTGTTAGAAGTAGCACGC
The DNA here is from genome assembly GCF_017979445.1 of Akebia trifoliata. Classification (NCBI taxonomy): domain Eukaryota; kingdom Viridiplantae; phylum Streptophyta; class Magnoliopsida; order Ranunculales; family Lardizabalaceae; genus Akebia; species Akebia trifoliata. The sequence continues at coordinate 23,472 of NW_028237209.1, read as the reverse complement.
ATGCCTCTTGCCGTCAATCAGGTTGAATGCCACCCTGCATGGCACCAGACGCAGCTACGTGCATTCTGTAAATCAAAGGGAGTGTACCTATCTGTGTGTATACAAGCTTTAACAGGACTTTTGAGTTATTAAGTTTGTTTGTTATTTTATCCTTAATTGTGAAAATTTCTTTCAATGGTCTTTTATAGGGGTATTCACTATTGGGTTCTCCAGGAATAACATGGCTCAAGAGCGATGTCCTTAAGCATCCAGTTCTTAATATGGTTGCAGGGAAATTGGGCAAGTCAACTGCACAGGTTGCTCTCTATTGGGGAATCCAAATGTGTCAGTGTACTGCTTAAGAGCACGAATGAGGTGAGACTCAAGGAAAATTTTGGTGTCTTTGGCTGGTCCATTCCCGATGAGTTGTTATTGAAGTTCTTTTAGATCGAACAGGCAAGTACTTTCTGCTGTTTTACTTCTTTGCTAGAAATGCATATAAATTATCTTCATTGAACATACTTGTTTAATTGTAAGAAGGCATATTCGCATTTATTATGGAGTCAGATCTGTTAGTGCATCATCATGCATGGAGTCTGAACAATGATGTCATTCAAGATAATATGGTTGCATCATCGTGTCTGTTTTGATAGGGAAGCTAGACTTAATGAAATCTTATCAGGGATATACTGAAGTTATGGTTGTTAATCATACAGGCAAGGCTACTTTTAATATACTAAAGTTCAGTTGATTTTTTAATATTTACTCTGCTTTTATTACCAATGAATATTCCAATAGTTAATGAGTCTTGTATAAAGATAAACTAGACGTGTGTGAACCAATGTGATGACAACTGGTGGTTAGATTGATGATTTAGTTTGAGTGAGTGGATATTTGCATCTAATTCTTATGAGAAGTTAATGGGTTGAATCATATAGTCAGCTATTTATTAATTGCAACAGTTGTGGCTAATGAGTGGAAGGATGACAATGATAAAGTCATGCCCGTTCAGCAATGGCTTGATGAGATAAGGTTCTTGCAGGTATTCTTTTATCCAGAACTAGGTTGGATCCACATATAGATAGTCCTAATTATGAACTGTCTTGAATAAAGATGTTAGTTTAAACTATAAACATGTGCAGTTCTTTGGTAATTTACTTATGTATTAGTGCGGGATTAATAAAAGTTAGTGTGGTAATAGCAGCTCTCTTATATTATTTATTTTAAAGTTTTCAATTGTATAGGTTGGAGGACACAAGTTAAATGTATATATATATATATATATGTGAAAAAAATTACAGCAGTGCATACAAATTCCGTCTTTATATATTGTTTTTGAAGGATATATAATAATTTTTAACAAAAAAAAAAAAACGTATAGCAGCGGATTTTAATATCCGTCGCTATATGTGTTATATATATATATTTTTTAAATTGACCTATTGCAGCGGATCTTAATATCCACCGCTATATGTATTATATTCTATTTGTTAAAAATTCGACCTATTGCAGCGGATATTAATATCCGCCGCTTAAGGTATTATCTGCAACAACGGAATACATTATTCGCTGCTATAGTTAGCGACGAAGGAAACAACGACGGATCTTTGGTTCCGTTGCTCATCATCGTAATAACTTTTACCGGCGGAAAAATTACCTTGTAGCGACGGAAAAATCCGTCGCTGTAGATCAAAATGTTGTAATGAGATGACTTACAAAACCTGATGACATATACAAAGCCCTTAGAATCAATGAATAGAATCAGATTGAAGAGTGTGGAAGCTTTTTGGGCTTTCACTCCTTGAGATGGGCATGCTCTTTAGCATAATTATCTAGGAGGTTTTTTTTTTTTTTTTTTCCCCTTATCAGTAGTATGTAGGGACTATGAGGACCCCACCCCTAAAGCTTAACTATAAAGTGTGTTGCAACTATACTCACTGTAGTTAAGCTTCTTTGTAAGGGACGAGCCCTTCATCCCCAGCTTAACAACAAAACATAAAAAAGAAAAAAAGAAGAAGTAAATGAAAGATCTCTTACAAGAAAGGCCCAAAGCTCTGTAGCAATATTGATTAAAAGTGTATATATTTTATACTTATTCTTATTTAAAAGGTGAATAATAGTGAAAATTAAAAAAATTAATCAATTATTGTCGAGAAAAAAAATGGTGTTATTATCACCACTACCGAAGGTTGGAGACAAAATGATTTTGAGACAAATCAAGAGTTCAATATGGACTTTTGAGGAAAGAAACAAGAAATACTGAGAGAAACAGAATCAATATTCACAAAATAAAAAATTTTACCTTGAAAATCTAAGAGGATGGATACAAATGCTGTTGGAGGGAAAATAATTAAGTGTTTCTGGTAAGACATTGAAGGTGCATGAGGGTATTTCGATCATTTTCTATGTTATAGTCCTATAGAATACATCGGTCAAATGGTACATCAACAGTTTGAAAATATAGGGATATCTCAAATATTCACCCAAACATGGAGGGTTAGATCTAAAATTTTTAGGGGGTAAACAACGTAAACATGAACTTTAATAATGTTTGGGAGATGAAATTGCAAGAGGTGATGAGAAAGCATATGATAAAGAATTAAAAGATGAATGGATGGTTGGAGTTGATTGATTTTGAAAAATTAAAAGATCGGAATTTCATTGTGGTTGGTCATCTTTATGATGAAAAAAGTAAGATTATTATAACAATCATTGCCATTGCAGTTTCAGCTTTTTAGGATACAAATATTGAAGTGGGCCTTGATGATGGTAAGTAAGATTATTATAACAATCATTGCGATTGCAGTTTTAGCTTTTTAGGATACAAATATTGAAGTGGGCCTTAATGATGATACCATTACAGTCACTCACAAAACATAACTTTTTTTAATCTATCTAGCTAGTTAGTTATGCATTATCCTGATCTCTTGCTCTGGACCATCCACTCTCAGCAGTTCACAGCTATCAGCCATGTATCGCTTCGAATCAACTATTTGATCAAACTCCCAATTGATAGATTATAATTTTTTTTCACAAAAATAGTGAAAGAATCTCATCATGGCATAATTTATATTATCCTAAATCATGAAATTTTGTCTCATGTTTTCTTTACATTGATTTGCTGTCTTAATTATTATCATTGTACGTTTATATATCTTTTCAATTTTTTACAATTAAAATAGATTTTACAATATATTTTCAACTTAAAATCCACTATACACCATAGGTGATGGTATAACGGATACCTCCCTTTGTGACAAGTCATGCGATCAAGTCTCCATAATAGGAATGGTGCACGGCTGGAGCTTAATTTCTTGGTGGTGTTGTGTTACATTCACTCTATAGATCCTTGAAGTCTTTCGTGTTGGTATATACATATATATATAGGGAAATGTTCGACACCCTAAGCTTTACCCTACACTTTAACAAACGTGTTTTGTCCTACATGGGTTAAAAGTTTTGGAATAGGCTGATTTTTGGTGAGGATGATCTCTATGATTATAAGATCATCCTCACCAAAAATCAGCTTATTCCGAAATTTTTAGCCCCATGTTTACAAGTTGAAAAATCGTGGACCGTCCATTTTTTGTAAACCATTTTTTATGGGGTTAGAAGTTTTGGAATGAGCTGATTTTTGGTGAGGATGATCTCCTCACCATAAATATCATCCTCACCAAAAATCAGCTCATTTCAAAACTTCTAACCCATGTAGGACAAAATGCATTTGTTAAAGTGTAGGGTAAAGCTTAGGGTGGGGAACGAGACCCATATATATATATATATATATATATATATGGAGCGATTCAGTAGCCCCATTATGGTGCCACACATTTTTTGTAAATTACTTTTGATGGGGTTACAAGTTTTGGAATAGGCTGATATTTCGCAAGGATGATCTCTACGGTGAAGAGATCATCCTCACCAAAAATCAGCTCATTTTGAAATTTCTAACCCAAGTTTACAAGTTGAAGAATCGTGGACCATCCAATTTTTGTAAATCACTTTTGATGGGGTTAGAAGTTTTGGAATAGGCTGATTTTTTGTGAGGATAATCTCCTCATCATAGAGATCATCCTCACAAAAAATCAGCTCATTCCAAAGCTTGTAAAAGTAATTTACAAAAAATGTGTGGCACCATGTGTGGCACCATAATGGGGCTGCTGAACCGCTCCCATATATATATATGGGTCCCGTTCCCCACCCTACGCTTTACCAAACGTGTTTTGTCCTACATGGGTCAGAAGTTTTGGAATAGGCTGATTTTTGATGAGGAGATCATCCTCACTAAAAATCAGCCCATTCCAAAACTTCTAATCACATAAAAAATGGTTTACAAAAAATGGACGGTCCACGATTTTTCAACTTGTAAACATGGGGCTAGAAATTTCGGAATGGGCTGATTTTTGGTTAGGATGATCTTCTAATCGTAGAGATCATCCTCACCAAAAATCAGCCCATTCCAAAACTTCTAACCCATGTAGGACAAAACACGTTTGGTAAAGTGCAGGGTGTTGAACATTTCCCTATATATATATAGGGGAAAATGTTCAGCACCATACTATTTGCCCTACATGTTTTGTCTTACATGGGTAAAAAGTTTTGGAATCGATTGATATTTTGGTGAGGATGATCTTTATGGTGAGAAGATCATCCTCGCCAAAAATCAGCTCATTTCGAAACATCTAGCCCCATGCTTACCAGTAGAAGAATCGTGGACCGTCCATTCTTTGTAAACCATTTTGATGGGATCAGAAGTTTCAGAATGGGCTGATTTTTTGTGAGGATGATCTCCTCACCATAGAGACCATCCTCACCAAAACTCAGCCCATTCCAAAACTTCTAACCCATGTAAGACAAAACACGTAGGGCAAAACGTAAGTAGTAGGGTGCCGAACATGCCTCATATATATATATATATATATATATGAATCGAAAGAGTTCGATCCTCACTTACCTCTTAAGTTTAGTTATAAAATTTAAATTATTTTTACAGCATCAGAATTTTAGTGTCATTGTTGGAGAAAGGTGTAGTAGTTTTGATTTTGAGAAAATTTATTTATTTACATTTCTTTTTTATTTTAATCTATTTTAGTTTCTATTTATCTAAAAAAATTATAAAAAACAATTCATTGCAACCAATGAACCAAAAGGAAGTCACTATAAAATTTTGGGGACCAAAAGTGATAACGTCACCGCGTGACGGTGAATCATCACGGTGTTGTGAAGAAAATCAAGGACTTTAGTCCTCTAATTTTTACAACAACCCTCTAGTGACCTCTTGAAAATAATAGCAGCCTCTATTTTTGTATTTCTCTGTTTTGTTCAATTTATGATCTTTGTTTTTTTTATAGGTTTGAGCATCTTTAGAGGAAAAATCTTAAAAAATCATCAAAGACTCCAAGAACAAATCTAAATTTTCTGTTTATTTGCTTTTAGATAGGTTTAATTTCTATTTTAGTTCATAATTATTCAAGATAACTTGGATTGTGATAGACTAAAGAATGACTAGTTGGACGATACCGTCAGGACTCCTTAGGTTCACACACCATATCTAGAGTTTGTAGCCTAAGTCGACTCAACTCGTCTTCCCCCGCTAATACAGGAGGTATTTTACACAATACCCATGCCTCCTTTTCATATTGATGTTCGATAAGCGTGTAGGACAAATGGTAACATCTCGTGCCAATCCTTATAAGTGACAATTATTTTCTCTATGATCTTTTTGATATTTTTGTTAGCGGTTTCGACTGCTCCGTTCATCTTTGGCTTGTAAATAACCGAGTTATGAAGGGTGATCTTAAAAACCTTGCACATTTTGGACATGTCTTTGTTCTTGAGATTTTTGGCGTTATCGGTTACTATCCCGCTTGGGAGGCCGTACCGACATATGATGTTGTTCTTCACAAACTTCAAGACATTGCCCCTTGTAACGTTGGAGTAAAATGTTGCTTTTACCCATTTGGTAAAGTAGTCAATGGCGACCAATATGAAGCGATACTCGTTGGAAGCTTGAAGATTGATCTGCCCGATGACATCCATGTCCCAGAGTGAGAAGGGCCAGTGAGAAGTCATGTTGTACAACTCTGAAGGTGGTGCATTGATTTTGTTGGCATAGATTTGACACAAATGACACTTCCAAACATATTGATACTCATCACTCTCCATGGTCATCCAATAGAACCCATTCTCATAATCTTCTTTGCGAGCATATGTCCATTCATATGTGGTCCGTAGACTCCACCGTGCATGGTCTCGATTAAACGTTGAGCTTCTGTTTCTATTACAAACCTGAGAAAGACCTTGTGGTGCGAATATTTGTGTAAGACTCCACTATTCAAGAAGAATTGTCCTGCCAATATCTGAATAGTTTTTCGATCAGTTGTTTTGGCATTGGGTGGGAAAGTTCGATCCTCTAAGAATGCTTTGATGTCTACATACCATGATTTTTCTTCTGGTTCTTCGATCTCCACGGGCAAACAATAAGCTGGCTTGTTTTGAATACCAATCTCAAGAGGGTCAAACAAACTGGTTCTTAGCCCTCGGCATATAAGTGAATGAGATTCGGGTGAAGTTTGAACTTAGATCTTCGAGATACTCATGATAAGAAACTAGTCTCTAGTCTCGGGTCTTCCATTCTCCCGTTGTCTAGTAGACTATCAAATTTGAGTCTCCTAATACATCTATTTCATCCACTTCGAGGTAGATCGCTGCTTTCACCCTCACAATACATGCTTCAAACTCGGCTTCATTGTTCGAACATTGAAACCTTAATCTACTGCAATAGGGATATGAGTTCCATCTGGCTTAATTAGAACTGTCCCAATTCCATTGTCCTTTTTATTTACTGCTCCATCAAAATACATTTTCCAACTTTTATCTTCATCTTCCTCCTCAGCTTCAGCAAACAAAATAGCTTCATCAGGAAAATTTGTCTTTAGTGGCACATAGTCTGGCAGAGGGTGCTTTGCTAAGTGGTCAGCAATGACTTATCCTTTAATGGCTTTTTGAGTGACATAGGTAATGTCGAACTCAGATAATAGTAGTTGCCATTTTGCAGTGCATCCCGTTAGTGCTGACTTCTCGAAGAGATACTTCAAGGGGTCCATCTGAGCAATGAGCATGGTCGAGTAACTAAGCAAGTAGTGACGTAGTCGTTACGATGCCCAGACGAGGGCACAACACGTCTTTTCGAGGGTCGAATACTTCACCTCGTAACTTGTGAACTTCTTGATAAGGTAATAGATGGTTCGCTCTTTTCGACCAGTTTCATCCTGTTGTCCCAGTACACAGCCCATGAAGTTTTCTTGCATAGAGAGGTACATCAACGGAGGTCGACCCAGTGTTGGAGGAACTAGCACTGGCGGGTTAAGCAGATATTTCTTGATCTTGTTGAAAGCTTCCTTATAGTTTGCATTCCATTCTTTCGGCTCATTTTTTTCAGTAGTTTGAATACTGACTCCCAGATTGGAGAGTTGTACGATGAACCTACTAATGTACTGAATTCTTCCTAGGAATCCCCTAATTTCTTTATCTGATTTGGGTGGCTTCATATTTATAATGTACTTCTTTTTAGCTTGATCGATTACGATGCCTCTTCTATTGACAATGAACCCAAATAGCTTTCCTGACGTGGCCCCAAATACATACTTTACCGGATTAAGTCTTAAACTATACTTCCTTAATCGATCAAACAGTTTCTTCAAGTTTACCAGATGATCCTCGTCGAGATTTGATTTAGTTATCATGTCGTCCACGCATAATTTTTTCTCCTTATGGATCATGTCATGAAATAAGACAGTTATGGCTCGTTGGTAAGTTGCCCCAGCATTCTTGAGATCAAATGGCATAACCTTATAGTGAAAGGTACCCCAAGGTATGATGAACGCAGTCTTCTCTTGGTCCTCTTGTACCATTTTTATTTGATTATAACCCGAGAAGCTATCCATGAAGGAGAACATACCGTACCCAGTTGTATTATCAATCAGAGTGTCGATATGCAGTAATGGAAAGTCATCTTTAGGACTGACTTTATTCAGATCACGGTAGTCCAAACACATACGTACTTTCCCATCCTTCTTAGGTACAGGAACGACATTAACGATCCACTCAGGGTAAGTGGATACTACGAGAAATCCTGCTTGGAACTGTTTCATTATTTCGTCCTTAACCTTAAGTGTCCATTCTGGTTTCAATCTTCGTAATTTTTGCTTGATTTGCTTACTTTCTGCTTTGATAGGTAATTGTGGACGACTAGATTTGTGTATAAACCAGGTATGTCTTGATAGGACCATGCAAAGATATCTTGGTACTATTGTAAGAACTTTGTCATCTTTCCTTTTTTCTTAATCGTTAATATGACTCCAATTTTGACGATCCATGGGTCATCTTCGGTGCCTAGGTTCACTGAGTTTGTATCCTCTATATTTGGATGAACACCCTTTTCGTGACGTTCCATGAGTTCTTTGATTTCTTTTGGATGATATTCAACTTCTTCCTCTGACTCTTTTTCAATCCCCATGAGATCAAAGTCAAGCTCAAAGTCAAAGTTGTACTCATCTCTTTTATACTCTATTTTGTCACAAGGCTCATTCAACTGAAAAAATTCTTTGAAATCTTTGGTATTTTGAAGATTTTTTATTTTTTTGAATTTTTAAAAATATTTGATTTTTTTGAATTTTGTAACATTTTTGATTTTTTTGAATTTTGGAAGATTTTTGATTTTTTTGAATTTTGAAAGATTTTTAATTTTTTGGGATTTTGTGAATTATCTGAATTCCTGAAACAAGATAAAGAAAAATCACGCAAATTCATTAGCAACGAAGGTGAGCCCCCAAAATAGTCTTGCTCCGGGGACGAGGGCTCATTATGGTCCTCGAGCAAATGAGATTCCGCTAATGGCATTTTTCTTTGGAGGCTGTAGGGATTCTGGACACCATGGCGGTCTCGTAAGTGATTAGGTACTCTCTCAATTTTTGAGGATTTTCCCCTCATCTATAGGATAGATAGGTCAGGAGAGTGGCTCCCTTGATGGTTCAGATATGACTATCACCTCCGGTTGACTGTTGTCAGATCTAGGTATAGGCATTTGTAGGGTGGGTGGAACTACGATTGATCCCCAATCAATCTCGAAGGAGAATAGTGATTGCTCTTCTTCGCATATTGCAACTTCCACCTTTGCAGGCTCTCTTTCTTATTCTTCTTAACTCCATTCAGAATCCCCTTTGAACAAGATGTTCATACCGTCCATGAAGGACTGCAGGAACTCAACAAATGAGTCTTCTTGCGATTGAACGGGCTCAATACTTACAACACTTGGTTCTCTTGTGTGGTTTGTTGATAATGGTTCTAACAGATCATCTGACCTTTTTTGTGATCGTGGGAAGCTGATGCTAATATGTGATACCTTTCCCAAGTTCCACACATTAGGCTCTCGATTTTTTTTTGTACAAGTTGGAGCTCCCTCTTCTTATCATTCATGTCATAGATGTCTTTCCTTGTAGACTTGAATCCAAGACCAAAGTAAGAAGTGGGTTTTTGCTTGTTGATCAAAGTGGCCCTACATTTTCCCTTAGGCCCTAGCCCTTGTTTCGAACGATACCCTTCCTTCTTCATTATTTGGCCGATCATCGTATTTACTTTTGATAACTCTGCCCTTGTCTTCTTTTTTCCTCTTGGGATATGGTTGTTAGATGTGAATTGGAAGGTGTGATACCCTCTTTGTCTCTAGTCATTTCTATATCAATGTAAGGCACGTCTGGTGATCTGTCGATTGGTATGAGGTTCTCTGGGAGGACGGAAATAACCCTTTGTCACATGATAAATTTGATCCACTGGTGCAAAGAAGAAGGAACTGCTCCTGCGACATGGATCCAAGGTCTTCCAAGGAGGAGATTGAATGCCATGAGTATGTCTAGGATCTCAAATGTCACTTTGAATGTGCAGGATCCGATGGTGACAGGGAGGTCCAGTTCTCCTAACAACTCAGTTTTCCTGCTATCAAAAGCTCTAACTATCCTTATAGTTTACCTTATGTGAGACAGATCTGCATTTAGCTTGTGTAGAGTTTGTAGAGAACATACATTAAGAGCCGAATCATTGTCGATCAGTACCCTTGCTATCATCATACCTTTGCACATTACCATAATGTGCAATGGCTCAATGTGCCCACATCCCCCATTGATAAGTTCATCCTCTGTGAAGATAATTGGATTGGGGGTCATGATCTGACCTACTGTCTTTTCCAACTCTTCTGGTGAGGTGGTCTTAGGTACAAGTGTACTACTAAGAACTTTGAACAATTTTTCCCAATGATGCTCAGAGTTTAATAGCAGGTCAAAGATATTGATTTGAGCTGACATTCTGTTCAACTGCTCTACTATGTTGCATTCACTCTTTCGAATGAGTTTGAGGAGGTCCGTTGCTTCTTTGTCAGTTACTCGGCTCATCTTCTTTTCTGGCTTCTCTCTGTAGTGTCCATTCTTCTTCTACCAATTTTTCTTTCCTTTTTTCTTCTTTATCTGTCTACCTTTTTTATTTTTTTCTCTGGCACTTTGAAACACCTCTCTGATTTGGTCATGTGCCCAATGTCTGTGACCATAGCCTCTTTCGACTTTTCAATCCCCGCTGATGTGACAATCATTGTCTTGTAACTCCATGGGACGATTTGATTTGAGCAGTATGAAAAAGGTTTAGAGGATATGATGGTCATTGAAAGCGCCCTCGATCCTCGGGGTGCGCGGATCCGATTTTGACCCTTAAGGTTTTGGAGTCGCCACTTAGTTATTACGGTCTAGGAACCGAACATTGACTCTAAAAGACAAAAGAAACTAATCTACGAAAAATAAGAAACTAAGTCCGGGGATCACGTTACGGAGTTGGAAGGTGTTAGGCACCAACCCCGCCCGGCAAACACCGGTCTCTACTAATTCCCAAGTAGAACTACATTGCTAAAAAGACCTAATCAATAAAAAAAATAAAAATACTTACCTTTTCCGAACGCAACGATTTTCTTTTCCCTCAGATCTGATAGAACAACTTCTTGTACAGTATTCCTCGCTTCGTTCTACCACCGGATCTGATTTCTGATCTCCGAGGTGAGGTATCTCTTTCTTAGATCTGGATTCTTCTAGTTTGTTATGGATTTTGGGGTGTTTTTGAAGGGTTTTTAGGTGTTTTTTAGGCTAAAATCGAAGAAGGGATGTTAGGTAAGGAGTTGGGACTTCAAAATTGAGGTTTATGGGAGGTTAGGGAGGCTTTTTGACCTACTTCTCTTAGGATTTTTGATTTTATACGAAAATAGGGTGTGAGAACCTCTATTTATAGATTTTTTTAAGGATTGATTTAGATAGCATTAGTGTTTGATTATAACTCTTTTAATTAGAGTTATGTTTTAGTTAGAATTGTTTTAGGTAGAGTTGTGTTTTAATTAGAATTATTTTAGGTAGAGTTGTGTTTTAGTTAGAACTCTATTAGATAGAGTTATTATTTAATTAGAACTCTATTAGGATTTTGACTTTTGGTCTTATTTGATTGACTTTAAGATTTTGACTTTAGTCTCATTTGATTGACTTTAAGATTTTGACTTTAGTCTTAGTTAATTGACTTTAATTTTGACTTTAGTCTTACTTGATTGACTTTAATACCTTGACCTTAGTCTTGCTTGATTGACTTTAATTTTTTGGAGAACCCTCCTCTATCATATCTTTAATTCTTTGGACCCTCAAATGGAGGGTTCTTTAAAAAAATATCTCACGAACCGTCAACAATTTTTCATGAGATCCCGATTGATCAATTTTTTTAGTTCAAAATTTTAAATTAATTTCATTAATGTTTTACTTTAATTATTTAATATTTTATTTATTAATTTCAAAAATTTTAATTTTGAAAATTGTGAAATTACCGTTTTACCCCCGGAGAGGATTTTTCACGTTTTAAGTTGGTTTTTAATGTTCTAGGATGTTTTAGAATCGATTTTTCGTAAGGAATTCAATGGAAATATTAGTTTGTGTCATTTATGAAATTTTTTGTGTGGAATGGTCATGAACTTTATGAGGGGCATTTTCGTAATTTTGTCAAATTCTGTTAAAATTGGCGAAATGATTTATTTAGTCTCGATTTGTTGTTTTATGTGTTTGAATGGGTTTTCCTAATCGTAACGTAGGCTCTAGGGTTGTTTTAAAGTTAGGGGTATTTTGGTAATTTTGTCATTTTTTAGTGATTTTTATCGTAAAGCTTCTTTTTAGTCTACAAGATGATGATTTCTATGTTTCTGGGGTCGTATTTTCCTAGCGTAGCGTGGTTTCTAAGGTTTTGTCAGTTCGAGATACCTCATCCGAATTTTTGAAACATATCTGGTAACAAAATAAAACATAGGAATAAACATCCATCATTGGGAACCGTTGCAATCGGATTGACGAGTTGATTAATCAGGTGAGTGCAAAAATGGGGTGTCTACAGTCATGGGTTGAGGTTCTGATTTTAGATGAAGAATAAGAGTTGGTGGGCTAGGCTTGATGGTTGGTGTAGTGTTGTCAGAGATTTGTAGGTTAGTATGGGATAGGAAGAGAGGTGGTTGGAAGAAAAAGTTTGAGATTTGAGAGTTCTGTGCCGTGCATGGTATGGTAAGAGGTGGTCGAAAGAAGGAACTTGAAGTTGGTAATGTGTAGGGTGTGATGAGTTATGGTCGTGAATGATTCAAAATTTGGGAGTTTGAGTGCATAGTGAGATTGGCCATTCTGATTGGGAGTTGGGATGGTGATTGATTTGTTGCATCTTGAGGTACGGCATTAATGCTTGAGGACGTTGATTCCTTCCTCGAGTTGACTCTGATTTTAGAGTCGATAGGTACTATCAACACTGAATGGTCAAAGCTTGGTTCGTTTCTTTCTATGGCATTGACTGTTGGTCCGTTGCCTCCCCCATTGTGTGTAGGTAATGGGTTCTGATTGATATTTAACTGAAGCGCTTGGGGTGCTGGTCCATCCAGGATTATTGTTTTCCTATCTATCAGGTTTTGAACTTGATGCTTAAGTTGTCAGCATTGGTCGGTGGCATACCTCGGTACACCCACATGAAACTCATAAAATTGATTGGGATTGTACCCTGACCCTTTTATCGTCTTAGGGTTTGACTGCCTTTTAGTAAGATATTCTCCCCTGAGTAGTGTTGGGAATAGTTCTGATAGAGTCATATGTAGACGAGTGAAGACTCAGGGGATCCTGTTGGGTCTACGCTGCTTGGTTTGATGATTCTCGGCAAACTGTGGGTTCTGACCAAATACTGGATTTTGACCAAACTGAAAGGCTTGCGAAATAGGTGCAGCTTGAGGTGGATTAACTCTGAATGGGACTTAAGGAGCTAGTGGCCTCTGATTCATTGTGGGTGTAGGGATGAAAAAAGGTCGAACAGGTTGTACATTGTTAACTTGGGCTTCATCCTTCTTCTTGTTCACAACCACTGATTTCTGTTGGGTGAACCCCCCTGTTGGTGCCCCTAGATTGGACAAGTCATAAATCAAACCTGATCGGATACCGTCCTCTACCCGATCTACCACTTGGACTAATGACGAGAAGTTGACAGTCGTATGGCCCACTAGATGAGTGTAAAATGAGTGACCAAGAGTAGAGATGAATTAGTATTCATCTCTTGTTCAGTCATAGGTGGTTTTACTTTGGTAGCCGATTCTCGCCACCTTTGTGCATACTCTTTCACACTTTCCGTTGGCTTTCGTGTCATTTTTGCCATATCATTCTAGTTAACCCCATATATATGTTAAACCTATACTCTTCTGAGAAAATCGTAGCCAGATCCTGCCAGCACTTGATTCGAGAGTGATCCAATTGAGAAAATTATAAAAGGGCCGCCCCTGTTAGAATCCTTTGAAATAGCTGAACCAACAACTTGTCATCTCCAAACTAGCACATAGATTCGTAGTAGAGCTTTAAATGGGACAGAGAGCACCCAATGCCATTGTATTTCTCGAAGTCAGGACACTTGAACTTTGGCGGCAATGATGCATTAGGGTATAGACACAGGGCTCTAAACCTCAGTCCATTTGTGGAGTCATTGCTTTTCATCCTTCTGATCTCTTCCTCAACTGCCTCGAGTTTGCTTGCAAGTTTCTCCTCTGTGGTACTCCTTACCTCAGTTGCCTTGAATTCACATTCTTTCTCTTGTATAATCTCATGTCGTGGTGGATTGCAGTAAATGTGAATTAGGGGTCCTTGATTGGTAGGAACGGTGGATGGTAAGGTATTCTATGCTTGTGGAGGGTGTTGTTACGGTTGCTCTAGCACAGCCTGATTTGAGCCAGAAGCTTGATGTTGGATAATTTGAATGATGTTTGGATTTGCCATTAGCAGATCTAGAATCTTGTCATATTTTTTCAATGCCTTTACCACTATATCTAACTTCGAAGTCAGATCTCTTATTACTTCTGTCACTGTCTACTGAGGTTGCTCTGAAATGCTCATGATCGGTTGCAAGCGTAGAAAATAGGGAAGATTGTCAGGTGGCAAGTACTTCTTTCTAGGTCGGTTGGCCACCTTGTGCGTACAAAAGACCAAACATTAATGTCTTGTTTACAATAAGGAACATGCATGACGTTTTATTAAGTTCGGTAATTATTCAGGATAACACCCAAAAAAAAAACGTGGTTCATCAACAGAGAGCTGAATCGTTTGAAAAAAAATAATTACATCAGCATAAAGCTGGCATCAGCACGGAGTTGGAAGAATATTTTGAGAAAGAATTACATCAGCAGGAGCAGGCATCGACACGAAGTTGGTATAATTAAAAAATGAATACATCAGCATGGAGCTGGCATCAACACGGAGTTGGTAAAATATTTTGAAAATGAATTACATCAAACGAAGCTCGCATCGACATGGGGTCGGTAAAATATTTAAAATAATAATAACATCAGCCGGAGCTGGCATCGATATGGAGTAGGTATAATGAAAAGGCGATTACATCAGCACGAAGCTCGCATCAGCACGGATCTGGCATCAACACGTAGTTGGTAAAATCTTTTGAAAAGGAAATTTCATCAGCATGAGGCTAGCATCGACAAGGAGTCAGTAAAACATTTTGAAAAAGAATTACATCAGTCGGAACTAGCATCGACACAGAGTCGGTATAATTAAAAAGCGATTACATCAGCACGGAGCTGGTATTAACACGGAGTTTGGTAAAATATTTTGAAAAGGGGAATTTCATCAACATGGGGCTGGCATCGACACGGAGTCGGTAAAATAAAAAATGAATTTCAACAACATAGGGCTGGCATCGACATAGATTCTGTAAAACATTTTAAAAAAAAATTACATCAGCCAGAGCTGGCATCGACACGGAGCTGGTAAAACTAAAAAAGAAATTGCATTAGCCAAAGCTGGCATTTACATGGAGTCGGTGTGACATTTTTAAAAGTAGATTTAACTAAAACAAGTTGAGTTATTTGATTGGTTGTCATCCTTGTTAGATCACTGATGGGTTATGGGCTTGATTTGAAAACAGATATGGGTTGTGGATTCAATTTAAGATGGATATGGGTCGTGGACCCATTTGAGGTGGATTATCAATTGCTGTGTTACCCATTTGATAACCATTTTGGTGAATCCTGAGATTGAATTTTGTACACCAATCCATTAAATAATTTATTTATGCAATTATTATTCACTAAAGGAAATTATATTGAACTATTGAAAATTATTTGATAGATAAGATTTTTCTTGAACAACAACTTTCAATAACTTTGATTTAGATTTTTTTACATGGACGCTTGGCTTTGTTTTGATCGTCATTAAGATTGCTAGGACAATTAGATTTGCTTCACTTGGTTCTAACGACTAGCTCTTTGAACTCTACTAGTCCATCTGGATATCCTAAGGTGTGTTTGTTCTAAGCCATCTCGACAAGATGTACTAATTTTTTAGTCAATGGTTCGAGAGGAAAGAATTTTTTGTGTTGAGGTAGTGAAAACTCTATGGGCACTTTGTATTGTTTTGGGATCAAGGCAGGTTGGTAAAAAGATGTCTCCTTCAGTCCAATCAAACGGATATAATAGGATTCTTTGGTACTTAAAACATGATAGTCAGTCTTCCACCAGGGGCATCTCAAAACAATATGATGGGCAAGGCGTGAATCCAACCATTTGCTCCAAGCCTTGACTGAGTTATGATACACTAACATGTTTCTTTTGGAAAAGTGCTCTGGCCTATACTCGAAGGTTGAAAGAATGTCCACAATTTTAAGACCGTCACAGAGCCACATATAAAGTAAGTGAGGGTTTCCTTTGAAACCCTTTCCCTTACCATTTTTTATGGCATTTATACCTGAGAAGGTTTCAGCTAGAATGAGAGGTACAAGGTTGGTTTTTCTGGAGAGTTGGGAAGCTATGTCTATGAAGGACTCAGGGATAGTTTGACCCTCACTTTTGAAGGTCAATATGTATTGGGCTAAGATTTCTAAACACAACCAATAGTCTCTAGTGACTCGCCAAGCTTCTGGTTTTACGTTGATGGGATGACTACGAGAGTGGTATGGACTCAATAAGGGTACTAAATCCAATCTTCCGTTACGGACTAAGGCCTTGGCATTTTCTTTTGAAATGTTTAGGCCTATGGCGAGGTCACCAGAATATCCTGTCTTCAATAAAGGCCTGACTAGAAGACCTGAAGTAGATATCCCCATGATACCACAATAGTCTTCATGAGTAGGACACAAGTGCGTATGCCCAATGTGGAAGATGTGAAGATAAGGGTTCCAACGATTTGTCATAACGCGCAAAAGGTTCCAATCTATCTCAAACTCATGGAAGTACAGGGCGCATCTCAACATCAATTTTTCAAAGTTGAATTTCTCTACGGTGTGCATCCCCGTGATGGTTTTTTTTACCAACTGGTCGATTGGATTATTGCCTATAGCTAACATCCTGAGTTGACACAAAAGAATATTTCAGTATATTTCCATGGTCCATGGAAAACATATCTTTGTAAGTCATTGTTTATTTTTTTTTATTTTATTTTTTGAAAATATTTTTCTTCTCTTGAAATGGGTTGGACTCGAATTAGAGAAAAAAAGAACTTGAACGCCATTTCGACTTAAATGGTCCTGCCCATCGTGATCGTTAAATCGAGATGAACTGGGTCATTGTGCATCACTACTAAAAAATGGATTATTTATTGGGTTGGTACACCCATTGATATAATAGTTTTGAATCAGGTCGAACAAATGGTTTGATTATCTTGAAGACAAAATTGTAAGTTCCTGATCTCACAAATTTGTAATGGTCGTTTCCGAAAACCAAACCGAGAACACCTACGATAAGTTCGAGTTGTAACCTATAGGAAGATTTTTAGACTCTAGGTTTATTATGTGCAGTGCAATTTATCTAGCCATCCTTGCCCAAGTACACCTATATACCTCTCGAGCGTACTCAATGAGACGGTACTAGGTGACTTGGTTTGATATACCGTATAGGTGATAATCCAAGACTCCAACTCACAATCTCTAAAGTCAAAAACAGCCAGTTTAATCCCCAATTGAGATGTGGTGTGTGATGCTGAGTAAGGGCACTCTCAAGTCAACTCTCATCTTGAATAGATATCGTCTATCCCCCTAGTACCGTAGTACAACGGGGCAGAATCTCGCTTAAGCACTGATTTTGACCAAGAAGTGCAATTAGATTATTTTGATATACCGTAAAGGTACGAGTCTAGGGTTATAGCTTTCATAAATGGTTTTCGCATGCTTTAAATTGATCGACCACGTACTAGTACTACGTTGGCAATCAGGACATGTAACCGTGCGACTTACAATAGGACAAAGGCTCAGATCGCTCCAACATCGGTGTATCAATATATCTTTCAGAATCATCCGATCAAACGGTACTGATGCTCCCTTTTTATATATCTTACGGAACGTGATTGGAGTTGTGGTTTTCATGAATGACGTCGCATCTTCGAGGAGACGGGCCACACACTAGTGCCATGTTGGCTATTCGGGACATATAAGCATGCAATGCAGTAAAGTAAATGTGCTAGTAGCATGTGAAAATAGGATAGGGTGTGCCCGGGGCATTTTCTAGATGAGTGGGCCCGTGGGCCAAATCAAACCATTCATACATGGATGCCATATAGCTCAAAGAATACAAAATCCATTACATCCGCATTAAGATCATGTAAATCCATTGAAATATATCTATAGAAATCCTAGCTTTTCAGATAATTAGTCCACAAGGATAGCACATTCATAATTAGGCATCGACCAATCAATATATTTTTTCAATTTTTGTTTTTATTTTATTTTATACGAATGACTAATAATAAAAGGACTTCTCTTTTTATTTTTTTATGGTCCAACCGATGATCGTTTTGAATTTTCATTTTGATCAATCAAAAAGTGGAGAGCGGTACGCCTTGAGTTTAATGAAAAAATGATCCGTTTGATCTTTTGAAGCTTTAAAACTCAGAATAAAAAATAAAGTCCAAGAGAAAAGTTGCCAAGACTGACGTGAGGAACAAACTGAATAAATTTTTTTTTTTTTTAATTTAAAAAAAAAATTATTTTTTTTCTGCTCATTTTGAGGCACATTGCCTCTGGTTTTTGGCGTGGGCCAAAAAAAATCTTTTTTATGTTTTTTTTCTACTCATTTTGTATCCTAGTGAGAAGCCGAATGGAAATGTTAATGGAAACGATAGTAAACGGACTCAAAAACCGATTATGACTTGTCAAATCTTGTCGACTTTATCACATTTGTAAGAAATTTTCATTCTACCCCAAATCGATATACTATAAGGGTTAATCGGAGATCAGACGAGAAAGTTACAATTAGTTTAAGTTCGACTATCCACTTGACAAAAAAAAATACTTTTTTTTAATACTCATTTTGAGGCACATTGCCTCTGGTTTTTCGCTTGGGCCAAAAAAATTATTTTTTTTTTCATTTTTTATATATTGTTTTTATGATATGCATGCTTAAAATAAATATAATCGGATAATAAAGAAAAAAATAGATTTTTTTTTAAACTCAAGGGAGTAAATAAAGAAAAAGAAACTCACCTAAACAACAAACATAACAAATACAACAAATAATGTTAGCTTGCAAATAAGAATATTTTGTATTTTTCAAAATGGTCGAGTTGACACGAGGGTAGAGCCTTCTTTCCCCAGTGGACTAGCCAAGTTGTAGACATGAAAATGTTCATTATGAACATGAATGTTACATTGTTTGGAGTCGCCACTATTCTTTTTTAGAAATGGGTGTGAATGGGTACCCAAATCAAATTTTTTGAAAATCATTTTTTTCATGGCATTATAGTGACTCTCATGCGTTGGAAAATGGCAAGGTCTACCTAAGATATAGGTAAGAAGGTACGGTTAAAGGATGAGGAATGTGTTAGGCACCCCATCCTCTCCACCAAAAGAGGTTACCTTGCTTAGTCATTTAAAAAAAAGCTTAAAAATATAGATTGAAAATGCATGAAGATGCATGTTAAAGTGGTGTGTGCATGGAGTGAAAATATCCCCTTAAAGAAGGGTTTTGATTTTAATGTGAACTTAGGGATATCCTATGGAGAAGGATGACCCATGTAGCCACATTATTGTTATGGATATGAATGTAGGTTTGCGCTTTAGAGATACTCCATAATGGAGTTCCCTTGAGGCCATAACCTTGATGTATGTATGTATGACTAGAAACTTCGTGTTTCACCCCATCAAGAGGGTGACACATTTCTTCATTATTGACATACATAGGTGAGTGTGTGCAATGTGTACAACATGATATATGAGTTTAAGGTAAAGAGGGGTTCAACCCCATCCTTTCGATCAAACCTTATTTCAATTTACCAGGGATGGGAGAGGGTATGCATTATATTCTAAGATTTGTAGAAAGAAAAAATGAGAAGGATAGAAGAAGAAGATGCAAACTTTAAAATAAATAAACTGCATCTTAAACCCCACCTTGTCCCTTAATGAACTTGAACCTTGAAAGGTAGACTTGAGATTTGAGTGAGATGGTTAAGGGTTGAGTGAGTTGAAGTTTAGAAGATGATATAATGAGTAGGAATTTTGGTAGAGTTTTAGGTTGAGAGATGGGGACTTGAGAACATAAATTGTTCGTAGAAAATGAGGGTATTTATAGAGTTTTTGGATAACTTTTGGGGATAAAGTGGTCTAACCCTAAAAATAAAGAAAATGGACATGAGGTTTAAGTCATTTCTTTTGGAATTTTAATATGTGAGGGTAAAGATGATATTTATGAAAAAAACCAAAAAATATTCTTTGATCTTTGGTTTTTTGATAAATATAGATGAGAGAACAAAAAATACTTTTGGGAGGGTAAATAGAGAGTGACATGTGTAAAGGTAGAGTGGTAGGTGAAAAGTAGAACTTGGTTCATTTTAAATAACTCATAAAGTAAGGGTGGATGTATGTTTTTGAAATGAACCAATGGGAGAATAAAAGTACTTTTGAGAGGGTGAGTAGGAGAATGACATTTGTAAAGGTAGAGTGGTAGGTGAAAGTAGACCTTAATTCATTTGTAAGTAACTCATAAAACAAGGGTAGAAGTATAATTTTGAAATGGACTAATGTAAGAGCTCCATGTATGTACTTGAAGATTCCCATCTTTTGAGAGTATGATTGGAAGTTTTCTCAACTCTATAGATTATTACCAAAGACCTAAAAACCTTTTTGGTTTGACCAACCTTTTTGGGAAGGACATTCTTCGATTTTTCACAAAGGGGAGTTGACTCTGCATTTAGATAATGCATTGGGTATTGAGGGTTTATGGAAGATCAATATGTGTCACCTTTTGAAGGGATGTGATAGAATGGGCTTAAGTGGGCTTGGTATTGGGCTTAGGGAATGAGCTTGGTATGGGGCTTAGAGAATGGGCTGTGTTAGGCTTAGGTTGGACTAAGGAAATGGATTTGGGTTATGGGTTTATAATGGCATTGGATTTGGAGAATGGGCTTGAATTTTGGGTTAAAAGGTGGACTTTGTCTTGGGCTTAGATTTGATTAGGAAGTAGACTATGGTTAAGGTGTTGGTGATGGATCGGTTAATGGGGAAGGGATATGGATCCGGGTTGGTTCATGATAGAGGTAGGAAATTAGAGTGGATTAGGGACAAGGTTGAGCATACAAAATTATATGACATGATGCATGTATGCATCTATGCATGAAAATAATGCCAAGTGGCAATGCGGGTCCGTCGAAAATCTTGAGATCTAAATCTGAATCAATTCGAGGAAATTTGGATTTTTCTAATGGATTCGTGCAAATTGGGGTATCTATAACTGTCCCTCTTTGCAGGAGTTGCTTGCAAAGAACTGCAAAGAATAAATTAGACCATTTATTTACACGATTCTGAAATAATTTATTGCATGATGATTAAAAACGTCGGATATATTGAAGATTTTTTTTTGAAGAATGTGGCTACCCAAGCACAGGGTTTGACAGGGTTAATCTTTTTGAAACCCTTGACTTCGTGGCACAGAGCTCCTTTGAAATCTTAGATTGATTTTTGATGAGTTTTGAAAAATGATGGAAGTTTTAAACCATGCAATGCAATTTTGAGATATTTTTTCCCTTCCTTTGTTAATTCCAAATTTGGAACATCCTTATTTCCTTTCCATGACAGTTACGAGATCGTCTGGAAAAGGACTTGGCGTAGCGTAACCGTTTGAGAGGCTTGCCTGACGACATGATATGTTGAATACTTGGTGAATCGTCATGGCTCGGATGAAGAGGGAATCATCATTGGCCAGGGTGCTCAGATAAAATTCCTAGAGGATAGACTTGATATCTATTATGCTTCCTAAGACAACGTTTGAGTGGCTCTTTGCTTGTTGTTCCTTTTTGTACCTTGCTTTAAAAAGAATGATGTAGACCTATTTAAAATGAATGAAATAAGTTTTTATATAGTGGTCTCAGATATATCTACTTCTTTTGAAAACTCTTGATTTTGAGAAAATCATAAATTTTTCGTCATAAGCCAAAAATAATAATTTTGATGATGCATTTCTTTTTGTTTTAGGTTCTAAAAGATTACCTTTGTTGAATAATCTATGACAGACCAATGTTTGACAACTCTGAATTTTGACAATTATGGTGTTTTTGCTAAATGTTGACGATGCAAGTGTCAGCTAATTCTTAGCATCTTTAGAGTCATCCCCGAGACTGTGAATTTTGATTGAGTTATCCTCATTGTATCTGTTGGAACCTTTAGGACTTCAAGATTTTTTGCCGTTCACAGTTTATACTTTTGCGGGCTAGGAGTTATTTTTTTATTTTATTTTTGTTTTTGTATATTTTTTTCTTCTACTTTTGCTCCTAGTGCCAATTACGATTTTTACTAGACTCGATTTCCACATTTTTGAGCATCGAAGCCCTTTTTGGGTTTTTATCGTGCCGGTGGTTTTGATCTTGCCATAGACTGATTTTTTTTACTCCCAATGCCCTAGGGGATTTTCATCATACCCTTTCAGTCTATGCTTATTTTATAAATATTCGCTTTGAATACCTTCTCGGTTTCTCTGTGCCCCTTGTGGCTTGGTGACTCAAATTGAGCTACGAGAGCAAACACTCTACTCTTCTAGTAGCGCACTTTCTTGAGTAATAGATCTGGACTCCCCTCTCGAGTTCCTCAGACAATTTTCATGGTACGGTGACTCACGTTGAGCTTCGAGATCAATGACTCTACACTTTGAATTACTATTTTTTTTCAAATATTCGACCTGACCTCCCCTCTTGGGTCTTCCAACGACTTTGACGGCTTGAAATCCGAATTGAGTAGCAAGATCGACTACACTTAACAATATTTCTCATGACATGCTTCCACCGTGATTGAGTTGCCTTTAACTCTTTCCTGATCTGAGAGGGCTTTAAATAGGATGAAACGTAAGCTTAGGTTAGGGTGGTGGAAGGATAAGAAAGGCTGAATCTAGATTTGTTGAGGTAAAGAATGGACACGGGCTTTGTATATGTTTCCTCTCAGCGTCGCACAAACTCGTTTAGGTAGGAGATTTGGGTCGAGCTTAAGATCAAATCTTCGAGGTTTTTGACTTTTTTATTTTTTTGTCTTTTTAGCTATTCACAGTTTATTGTCATGCGGGCCAGGAGCATACCTTGGCATTTTCTTTTGACTTTATCTTTTTTTTTTACAACGGTGCTGTGCCCCGATCTTGGGTTAAGAAATGAAAGTGATGGCCTAAAAAAGTTAACTAAGAGTGGATAATTGTTCAAGTAGTAGAAAGATGGTCTCTCTTCATTTCAAGGAACGATTTTAGGCGTAATATTTTTTTACGGTGTCAGCATTAATCAGTTGCAGAAAGACTTCTCTATCCATCTCTGTGAGGATCAGCGCTCTCCTAGACAGTACCTTTTGGATGACGAATGACCCCTCGTAATTCAGACGAAACTTCCCTCTCGCATCTTCTTGTATTGGTAGTCTTCAGAACTAGGTCTCCGGGTATTGTAGACACCCCAT